>NC_062524.1:7058474-7178474 GCF_022655615.1 Tachysurus fulvidraco | reverse complement strand
AATGAAATGCTGAAGAATGAATCCAGTTAAAGCACCAACAAAATGTTTGGCTAGTTGAGGCATCCTGGCTTTCTATAAATGCTTCTACTTAGGAAACTTTATGTCAGAAGAAACACTTCTGCCAGTAACTTTGTAGAAGGTAAATTTTTCTATATGCCCACTATATTGTTCAGAAATGTGAGCCAGTTCAACACTGTGAGTAGAGGATACATTGCTCCCTGTATTACATTTTGAATGATAATTTTTCTGCAAATGATACGACTACAATGGTACCTGGGGACACCTGAATGAGAATATATGCTTATTTTTCTCCAACGCTGTACAAAATTAGCTCACACCAGCTGCTCGTGACCTTGCTTTACACCAGAAAATGGAGGAATGTCTGTTTTAAGTACGCAAGTGCATGTGACTGACAACAAGCAGGATAAAAAATAAGTCTATGGCTAGATCATTTTTGACATTTCTCTGCCTAGAAAACCAAGGACGCCCAATTCGTATGTGAGGCACATTCCTTATCTTGGAAATCCTCCAGCAATTTCACAGCATGCGGTGTGAAATCTGAAGCATCTCGGTATTCTCAAAGCCATTAGCGGTGTCTCGATTGTTCCGTCCTTTAGCTCGTCGTATTTCTAGTTTTTGCTAATGGGTTACCTCTGTCTTACAGCTCAATGTCACCTTGCAATCCTCGCATTGTTTGCTTTTACTAGGACTGAATCGGAGACCCCATTAAATGTAGTTTTTAGGCACTGCGGGAGGATGCCACAGCGAAGAGAAGTGTTTGTTCAGGTAATGAGCGGAACATCTGCTAAAGTGTGAACTGCTGCAGTGTGGAGTAAAATGGCTGAGCATTTCTTTGATGTTCAACATATGGCCTGAAAATGGTTGAGAAAACAGCCGCATTAGGCTGAGAATACGTTCGGGAAACATCGCACGGTCGTGGTGTTGCTTTTGCCCTCCAGTGACAACGTCAGTATTAGAACCTGTCAGAGCTCGAACTGCTGAAACGTTGGACACTGAATCACATTTGGTTTACTTGTTAACTCATTAAGGATGGCTACGGCTTTTCATTATTCTTTCAACGACAGATGTTAGAATAGCAATGCTAATAAAACTCAGCACTTTATATAATATTTATTTATATATCAATATATCTAATCAAATTCCATACATTTTTATTAGTGGTTGAGGAAATTATAATTTAAGGTCGTATCCAGAGTTGAATATTCATCTTCTAAATGTACAGCAATTTTTTTATTAGATCACATTAGATTTATTATTAATTATAAAATACTCACAGTATTTTTTTCCTCTTTATTGTCAAATGTCATACAATATAAAACTAAAGAAAACTAAAGAAAGAGGCAAATAAAACAAGCCTAATATAGTGCTTGAGTAGATGACAAGCACTAAAAAAATATCTAATAAACAGCAAGCATATTGCTAATATTTTGCTGCTTAAATAGTCACTTAGTTGTAATTATGAATTACAAACAAACAAACAAACAAACAAATAAATAAATAAATAAAGTTAACAATAGAGCAACGAAAGTGATAGAATAGCACTTGATCCAGCACAATATATTTGTCAGCATTTTATTTTGGGTACTGACGTTTAAGGTAAAGGAGTCATGGAATGTTTCTCCTGTAAAGAAAATGTACCCAAAATTCAGTCCTCAGGATGAGCAATATCATTGATTATGTTAAGGATAATTCCTCTGATGAAAAAAAAAATCATGGTCATTAAAGGGGACGGTATGATTATATAATTAATTGTCACATTTATTTATTTTATATTCGGTCGAGAATGGCGGAGCGTATTTACAGCCTAAAGCAACAATTTCAGGACAACACATTGTGGGTACTGTATATAAAATCATCAGACAGAATGTTGGCAAGTGTGCATTAGATGCTTACTACATGTGTTTAAGTCCAATCCGTACTTACTTGAAAAACCTTTTCCCTCACTAGAGCTGTTTCCTGGAGTTCTGTTCATGGAGAGAATTTCTAAAGCCACCAGTTTTGCATATCATGTCTCACTGCACACTCTGTGAAAGTATAAAAGGAAATGTCAAAATAACAAGAAATATCTGTGTGTTTGTGTGATGCCAATCTGCACAATTGTCAACTCTTGTGTTGCAGATGTTTCTAAAACGGAACTGTGAAAAGCATCACTTTTTTTTGATGCTCTGCCACATGCATTGTGTGTTCACACTCCTTCTTCTCAGGATTATTTGTTTCGCACTCCCTCTCCCACTCGCTTATTTCCATTTTCCCTCTCATGTATTGTGCATTGCTGAACGCTAGGCATTCCCAACATCAGCAGATATTGTACCTGTTAGTGGCTGAAGAACAGCAACACAGTGTGAGCCCAGGGGAAGGTGGACTACTCTTAGGTCAATGTGTCCCTGCTGTCAAATAGAGGCAGCTGTATTTTGAAAAGGGCATGAGAGTTGTTGGCATAGAAACAGACCAGGCCGAGCAGACAGGCGGCGATTCTGTCAAACGCGTTCTCATACGACCCCAAAAAAAGGAATCCGGGTGGTTTGAAGCAAAGCACAATACCTTGTGATAAAATATAACAGCTATTCAAAAAACAGCTATTCAATTCGTTTAGTAAAAACCTAATCATGCTTTTACTTCAGAATTACATACGCATTCTGGGTCAAAGATTCCTATCAAGCAAACAGACTGAGGAGATTCAAGAGTACAATCACTTGGTACAGCAACAAAACAGTGGAAGTTTAAATTCTGTAGTTATTTGTCATGTACACAATCGTACACTACGATGTGCCGTGAAATTCTTTTTACAGCTGTCAGTGTGTAAAGTCAAATAAAAAATTGTCGAATTTAAAAAGTAAAACAGGGGGGCATGGTGGCTTAGTGGTTAGCATGTTTGCCTCACACCTCCAGGGATGGGGGTACGATTCCTGCCTCCGGTTTGTGTGTGTGGAGTTTGCATGTTCTCCCCGTGCCTCGGGAGTTTCCTACGGTTACTCCGGTTTCCTCCCCCGGTCCAAAGACATGAATGGTAGGTTAATTGGCATCTCTGGAAAATTGTCCATAGTGTGTGTGTGTGTGTGTGTGTGTGTGTGTGTGTGTGTGTGTGTGTGTGTGTGTGTGTGTGTGTGTGTGTGTGTGTGTGTGTGCGTGAGTGTGTGCGTGAGTGAATGAGAGTGTGTGTGTGCCCTGCGATGGGTTGGCACTCCGTCCAGGGTATATCTTGCCTTGATGCCCGATGACGCCTGAAATAGCCACAGGCTCCCCATGACAAAATAAAATAATAAGGAATTAAATGGAATTAATACATAGATTAAATATAGCATAAGAATATCATGATTGATATGATGATAGGATGAATCTTATGAGCATTGCTTAGAAATACTTATGAAACACTATAAATTCTTTTTTTTTCTTTTATATAAGCCATATTGTATAACCACTACAGTCACCTCTGTGACATGACAAACTGTTTTGTCTACCCAAAAGATGCACAAAAAATTGTTTTGATGATTAATATAGTTCAGCTTGAGCATGGTAAGGTAGGACACATAAAACCCTGCAGACATACTGTAGTCCTTTAGAACTATAAACCTGGAGCTCTTACATGTATTATGTAAAATAAGATCAAACCAGAAACCATTAACTAAACAAGCCTCTAAATCATTTTTAAACCCACCGAGGCCAGCTCCAAACATCCAAACACAATAATAAAATAATGAGAATTGAAAATGTATTAAAGAAAAAAAACCTCTTTGAATTCCAGTCTTTAATTGGATGCACTTTAATCTGAGCTTCAATGGCGGATTTAACACTGCTACAATTTGACAGGCTGAACACTTGCTTTCTGATGTTTAAAAGCACCTTAACCTTTGAAAGAAGTCCTGTCTGGCCTCTTTATTGATCCACACAGTGCATCTAATAAGATTTCTCATTCCCCAATTAGCAGGGCATTGAGTGGAGTTAATTCTCCTCATTCTTCCTTCATGGTGACAGAGGTGTCTCGCTAAATAATGCAAGTACATCGTTTAGCAAGTGCAATAGCTGGCAGCGCTCTTTGAAATTTGCTCAGTTGCAATATAAAGCAGTCAAATAAAAAGTTCAGCCAAAAGTTAAGCTGGAATAGAGTAGTAAGCAAAACAGAGGAATGCACAAGGCAACCGTTTTTTCCCCATTTAATCAGATTAGACAACTCTGTAGTTTCAGCAAATGTTTTCAAATACTCCCTTAGCCCCTGACAGGACTAGCTAAAACTAAACACTGATTATGTTGAAACGACAAAGTTAATTACTGAGCGCCGACTGTCAGAAATCCCTCTAAAAGTTGAGAGAAAATAAAAGTTTAGAATATTATTTTCAGAAAATAATAGCTTAAATGTTATAGAGATTTTCAGGGCAAAAACGAGGACAAAGAAAACAGGAAATAGTATCAGTGGAAATCTTTTATTTTTTTTTATTTATAAAAGATAGTGTGTTCGTTTTTGTCTACCAAACTGATCCTTTTGTTTTTATCCAGTATAAAGAAATTGCTCATATGTTCAAACGTTACACACAAGTGCCTCAAAAACAACAAACAAAAAAACTAGATAAAATACTTTCCGAGTGTTTAGAGAATATGATTTGTTAAATCATTTACTCTAGTGTTCTTTGATTTGTGATTTTGTAGAAAAACTCAGAGAGATTTAGTGTGTTCAAAACCCTAACACAGAGAACATTTGTCTTTAAGACAAATCATGTAACGCAGCTCAATGAATAAAATCACCTACATACAAGTCAATTACTGTTCTCATCAAACATCAGAATGAAGAAAAATATTTCAGTGACTTTTTGTAACAGCCAGATTCATTTAAACTGTAAGGAAGGTTATGACAAATCAAATGATCTGTCAAGACGTCAAAGCTGGATGCAGATGACCTACAACAGCAGAAGATCTCATCAGGCTCCACTTCTGTCAGCCATGAACATATCTGTGGCTACATATCTGTGAGCCCTGAAAATATTAATAGTTACCAGAAAATCAGACTTCAAGCATCAGGCAAATCAAAATAAATTCAAAGGCAAAAATTCAGGAATAATGAACGAGCAAACAATTCTCAGCTGGATAAGTGACGAATGGGAAAATGACTAGTATAAATAGATGGAATGAAATGAAGGTTAAAAGGCACTGCACTGCACTTTGTGATTGCCCTCCGTTTGTATGTAATCTTGTATCATTTTCTAAATAATGCTCGTTTCATGAAGGGAGAAGTAAAAAATGTGTTTGTGTTAAAACGCTTTTGTCAGCTGGTTCAAGAGGCGCTTTGCAGGAAATGTCACAGAAAAATGCATAGTGTGTTTCTCTGGATATCTCATAGCTATAAAAAGGATGTAAGGAATAAAACAGGATTAACATTTTTTACATGATTACATTTTTAAAAAGTCATTCAATTACACGTACATTTTATATGTTTATCCACAGTTATCATTAATTAACATTGTGGAACTTCCAGCAAAACGAGTTAGTTTCTAGAAAAGCAAGCTGACTTTTCATCTACAACAGTTCAAAACAACTTTTTTTTGTCACTAGGCTCTTTTCAAGTTAACAAGATGTAAATCACAGCTTTCTGAAAAACCAGAAAGCGGAAAGTCCTCAGTTCAGAAGATTTTACCGTGCAGGGAAACTTTACCTCTGATAAAGAGACATTTTCCATAAATGTTGAGTAAATGTCTCCTTATAGGAAACTTCAACCTGTGAGTAACTGCACGATGATACATTTTTGAAGAAATCAGGTTTGGGAATATACTGTAGTAAGAGTTTTCTAGTGTGAAGTTCTCAGTGAACTGAATCAGACTGTTGAAGGAACTGGGACACAATTCAGGCTTGTCAAAGCTTTCTTTTCCGTGTTGTAGAAACACTATGATAACATTTTGACATGGTTTTCTGCTTTTATTTACAGCGGATAATGCACGGAAAAGGGCATGCCTGTCTTCCTTTCATGATAAAGCCAATTTATATTCAACTTACTGTCTGCATGACTTAATTGCTTTGATCCTGTGGGCATGGCACTGTTTTCTAATTAAACACTGAAATATTTATAGGTGGAAATATGGCTGTGTCCTCTTCTTTGTAAGCTGAGGGAGCAGTAAAGTGAAAAAAGATATTCTAAATAACAAAAACACTCAAGCGAGTAAATTAATGTTTGGTTTTTTTCGATTTTAATATTTCCTCTACTTTTCTCTTAGTTATGAACTTTTCTGGACAGCTGGCTAGAGATTACATATTTGTTTCTGGTGATTTCTTCCAAGATTCAGTCTCCAAGATTCAGCCTTTCTGTTTCCAGCAGTGCGCTTGGAAAACCCTTCGGGCTTTTCTTGGCAGATTCGCCTCCCAGAAAGCTCTCTGAATCATCCTCAGTCCCTCCCACATTTTACTTTCCGTAAGCAAAATTCTCAGACTATCACCGAACTTTCACTGTCTTGATTAATTCTTTTTATGGATGTCACTTGGCTTATTTTCTGTCTAAATCTCATGTGGCCAAAGTATTGTTCAGGACTTTGTCTATATACATATACAGAATTATGTCCATATAAATCATTTTTCAGTGTCCATTTAAAGAAAAAAATAATTTAAGCAATAGGTACATCCCAAATGTCTTACTTATGCACTATCCTACTTCATTGTGGAGTATATGATCACACTGAAAACTTAAACTAGAAGAAAATTTAAAGAAGAACTTTCATTTTGTTGCACTCCAAGCACTCGACTGATGGACTTATTCAACTGATTAAAATGTTGTGGTTGTGGAATGTTGGACACTTCATGCACTCAACGGTCACAGATTTGCTTATATTGCAGAAGAACGGCGGCGCTACCAGGCAATGACACTGGATGAGAAAATATATCAATATGGCTGACAACACTGTTCGAAAAGGCATCTTACAAATGTTTTTTTTTAAATTAGCTGAACACATTGCGTGATTTAATTATATGGATTTTAAAAACTCACTGTATTCCGCTTAAGCTAGTGACATCACATTATGTGCGTTTGGAGTCCTTTTCCATCCATCCATCCATCCATCCATCCATCCATCCATCCATCCATCCATCTTCTACCGCTTATCCGGGGCCGGGTCGCGGGGGCAGCAGTCTAAGCAGGGGCGCCCAGACTTCCCTCTCCCCAGACAATTCCTCCAGCTCTTCCGGGGGAATACCAAGGCGTTCCCAGGCCAGCCGAGAGACATAGTCCCATAGCATGTCCTAGGTCTTCCCCGGGGCAGTTTTTGTTCAATTTTAGGTCCTATCTGGTTTGGATTAAATATACATAGAGGACTAGGGTTATTTCTAAATTTACAATTAACAGGTGATTTACTCTGTGATTGTATTTCCGTCTTGATTGGCCATGTCTGTTTTTTCTCCATCCTCAACTGAATAAATTATAGACCGGTTTACCAGCTGTTTTTCAGTCCTCTAATTTCACAATTAGAATGAGAAGAATCTGTATTAGAATTAGAAGTATTTCTGTTTGTATTTAGCCTACTAGCGGATATATATTTATATTTATAGAAAGTCCCAAAAAAAAACCTTTCCTTCTTCAAAAGATATGATGATATCAAACCCATTTCTGCTCTCTGTGTTGCCCCAAGTGTTCGTTCATAAACATCTAATATTTAAAGGCGTTTATCTTCAACCACTTTAATTCTGTGTAAGGTTATTACAGAGAAAAAACACACGTCTCACACTGAAATCCAACAGAGTTCTGACTCATTTTATATTAGTCTCATGGCCAGAAAATGTAATTTCTTTATACTTATATAAATATCTATATAAAATGTCTGATAAGATGATTTTCATTCCGCCAGCAGACTAGAAAACCTGTGTACTGGTAAAAAGGGTTGAACTGCTAATCATTTACTGTTATTAATTAATCAGCATTTAAAATGAGATATTTAAGATACTGACTACACAAATATCTGGGTTCATAAAAAAATCCATTCTACTAGAAACTAAATCTCTTTTGCTGATGTACATACTGTAGGTTACAGTTGTACAAAAGCAGCAAAATGATAACAATGTGTGGGTCGATTGCTACACAGGACTCAGTGACTATATAAGTGAACTTGTACTAGATAAAAGAAGCATATGAAGTCTATATGAAGTCTTCAACTGAAATCATTATGTATCAAGTAAATTTATCCAATAATTATTACCATCGTACCAGCTTTCCACTAGTTATAGGACTAGCAATCGGGAGATTCCGGGAAAAAGTCAAATTATTTGTGCTTCTTCTTCTTTATCATCTGTGCCATGTGCGGTTCAGTGTCTAATTTGAATTAAACATGAGTTCAGATAATAGGGGATGAGTTAATTCCCCATTGTTCATTAATCACAAACAGAGCTTTTTTTTTAAATCTTTTTTTTTTATTAAAAAAGCATCTGAATCCAGTTATAATCAGTTACAAGGCGTGGTATTGTGTGTGTTTGTCTATGTGTGTGTGCATGTGTGTGTGTTTGAGAGCGAGAGAGAGAGAGAAAGAGAGAGAGAGAGAGAGAGAGAGAGAGAGAGAGAGAGAGAGAGAGAATGTAGAATCCACTCTTCAGGGAAAGTATCGATCTGTGGCAGAAGGAGGCTAACCCAGATGGACGTCCCTCGAGCTCAGAGACAATGACTAAAGTAACAGATCAATTTGTATGTGTACGTACACATACAACACACAATCTTGTTAACCGTTTTCACTTTCTCCCCTTGGGAATCTATTAGCTAATACTCAGACCTCCAGAAGTCAAATCTAGTTTTCGCTGTGCTTTGCTCATATGATCTAAAACAGTTTCTGTGAAGATATAAAGATAGAAATGTATTTTTATGTGGGGGTTAGAAGATGTAGATAATGTGGGGTTGTGCAAATATATTCAGACGTATGTCATGGAAATGAATACGTTGTTCATTTAAGCTGGAGGACGTTTCGGTGCAAATGTCAAGACCATGATACAATAATAATTTTAGTAGATTTCCAGGTTTAGTAACATAATGAGTTTTTCCTCTACTGCAAATTGATCTAAATATACAAATATTAATATTTACATAGGAAAATATAAGATAAAATAATCGGATGTTTTGTCATTTTAATTCTGTATATATTGTACTTGCTTGTCTGTGTAAACACACTCCTGCGTGTCTGCACAATCCAATGCTGTTTTCCTGTGTGACATCTTTACCTTGAAGAAAAGCAGAGGAGGGGGTTCGATCATTAATATCGATTTGCAATTTATAAACAGTGGAGCCCATTATAGTAAATGCCAGGTCGCTTTCAGTACAATGCTGTCGGGGTTATTTTTTTTTACATTGAGACCAAAACAGACCAGAGAGTGACTGCTCTCTAGTGAAAAGTGTGCAGCAAGAAGCAAGACAACTATCCCCCCAACACCACCCCACCTTTTTCTTTTTATCTTCACAGCTGGCTGAATAGCATTCAGACCGTGGAGCCATTGTCAACTGTTTGGAAACGGGAAGAAGGCAGGGTTGAAGGTCAGGGACGGTTCCATCTCATGGATGTATGATCTTCTGTACACTGATCGAAGGCACCGGTGACGGTTTGACTCCGCAGGTGCTCAGCAGGGCTCGTTTAGAAGTGAAAGCTTTCGGCTGGAATTTACGGCAGGTTTCTATAAAAAAAAAAGCTGTTTATGTCAGGAGTTGAATGCCACAAGGCACAACATGTAGATTTCCTTTGTAGAGCTGTGCATCTCAGTGAGGCACAAAATTATTCATTTCAGTGTCATATGCAGTAGAAGACTAACAGACTGTTTTTGGACCCATGGCTAGAGTGAGAAAGGTGTGAGACAGCAGGCAACTTCCTGAACCGGACATGGCTTTTTTGTATGTATGTTTTTTTTTATATAAATATCTTTTCTCCAGCTATGAGCAGCTTCATATCTACTTAACACAAAGTAAAATAATGAACCCGAATCCTTTTAAAATATTTGTACTTGGAATGAATCATGGAGTGGGCATGGTTTAAACCTGAATGGAGACACTTGAAACACTGTCAGCTAGAGCTGTGTGATGTTTGTGCTTATCTTAATATATATGAGCAACAATTTTCAAAATCTTTACAAACTATCAGCCTAATTTATTAACCATGACCCAAAACTTTACTAAAGATGAATAAATAAACCTTTTTTGTGTCACGTTAACTTTTCTGCAATCTCAAATGTATCCGCATTCAGTTACATCCCATGTTTCCATCAATTGCTTATAAATTACATCAATTTCTCTTCATACTGGGAAAGCAAATGAGTCCTGGAATAAAATATAAGCAGAGTTTCTCTCTAAGGTCAGTATTTTATTGTCACATCTTTATTAATCTCATTTATTTTAGTTCATACTCTTTCATTTCCTCCCATCTCCCTCCTCTTTCCTTTTCTTGCTTCGTAATCAATGAAGGCGCCTCCTGTTCTGCGAGGCAGGCAGCTGCCATTACTTCATTCACTTACCGACTTGCCAAGTGAAATACATGTGTCTGTAGCATCGGGTTTAGATAAAAACCGAACCATAAAGATGATGAAGGGTGACTTGGGGATGGAGGCAGGTGTGTAGATTAGAAGGAAAAAATAATAACAAGTTAGATGATGAGAAAATCAAGATAAAGTCCAGCATACTGATTCTAACAACACTTAACCCCCAGTTTCCTTTTGTTGACTTCTTCTTTGTTAACATCCTTTGTAAATTTTATCACAGCTTTTAGAAGGATTAATGATTACAATCATGTCTAATGCATTTCCATCTGAACAACAGTTCCTCACATGGTGCAACAAACCTAATATAAAGTCCAATATTCTCCGTCACATTGCACCAAATAAAAATAAGTGCTACTGTTGAGCAAAGTTTGCACAGGATGGCAGGGATCAGATCGTATTTAAACTGACTGGTGTTAGCTTTAAAATGATGGCAGGTGGGCCGACTGCAGGAGGCATACCTGAGGATAAGGTCAGTCTGGCACGTAAATGAATCATGGCCACATGGCTTAACACAAGTTAGCTGTGTGTAATAAATCCCTGCTGTGCTAGCTGGCTAGCCGCCGGCGAAGGGAGGCCCTATTACACTGATGCATGGCTGTGCAGGCCCCATCTCAAGGTCATTAGCGGCAAGCTAACCGAGGGGTGTGCGTAACCAAGACAAACAGCCAACAAATATACGCTAAGCAACGCTATCCATCTTCAGAGGTTGCCGGAGCACTTGCAAATAAACTTAAAGGGCTCAAGTGTAGGATGACTCGAGTTCACCAAAGCTTATTGCAAAAAAGCTCTGTGTGAAATGACATTTATGTATTGAAGTGTAGGTCAGCATTAATCTAAATATATTTGTATGTACTATCTTCTAGAAGAGATCTCTCATCATAATCTCAGTGCATTTCTTCCATATACCATGATTTTACACAGTATTGATTTTATTTTGGGGACACATTTTCTCTTTCCCTGTCTTTACTGTCTCTGTGTACTGTAGAATAACGATATAGGTTGTCAGACTCCCATCCAGGTTGTGGGCTCGGATCAGCTAGCACACCCTCGGGGTCAGGCAGGCATTGAACTTTGGAGTGAACTCTAGTCCCTGGAGATATAACACTCTCTGTGATGGCAGCCCCAATTCTTGTACTCATTTATAAATAATTCCAGCATTACAGATCATATATTCCACATGCCCCTTCCTGTCCCATACTCCTATAAGGTAAACCTTTCAGGGGCAACATAACTTGATTATGTAAACAAATTACATATAATGAACTGACCCATGTGAACTAGAGGGAGGGGGGATTTTTTTCATCCCAGCAATTTAACAGTCAAAGCCAGCACTCGGTGCTTGATGTAGCTCCTGCAACTGTAACACCTAACTATTTTCAGATGAATGAACTTCATGAATATTCATAAAGACACTAGAAGTCATCTTCATTTGCATATGGGAATGTGTTAAATGATGAAGCAAGATTTTCTGGAGGAATGAATAGAATGGAATATATTTGTATAAAAATAGAAGATAGTTTGATTATAGCTGATTGGCTTTGGTGAATAATGGTGATCGGTGGTTGGCTGCAGAAAACAATGGCCAAGAATGATTGATTGATCTATTGGGAATAGTGTTGATCATTGAATGGTTATTAGGGTAATAAATGATTGGTTGTTGAGAACAATGGTCATGAGAGATTAAGCGTTTCATTGGGAGCAGTGTTGACCAGTGAACAGTTATTGTAATTTTGTGATGTGTTGTTGGCTGTTGTGTTCATTGGTCTCTGGGAACAATGGTCATGTGTTGGGAACCAACAATGGTGATCAGGGATTAGACATTGGGAGCCATGGTGACAGGGATTGTGGAAAATAGTGATGAAGGATTAGTCATTGGGAATACTGATTATTAGGAATTTGTCATTTGGGACAAAGTCACTAAATTAGCAATACTGGTTTCCAAATCATTAAAATACATTGACACACAAAAACATAGCCAGTTTTGTAGCCTATTCAGCATAGAGACCTTTGTAAAAATCTGCACCAATTGAACACAAGTTTTACTTATATTTGAGAGTTTAAGGGCAATTGTAATCCTTCCATTGTGAGGAGTTAGCATTGTGTAGAATTTCAGTTGCACCACAGATTTACAATACATTGTCTCTAATGGTGATTAAAGTGGTTGTAGATCAACACTGTTGCACAGGGTATAATATTTCTCCATCCACAGCTGATCAAAAACACAAACCGTGAACATAAACAAGAAACATGACGTCTGTGATCGAGATTCAGGTAAGCAGCTAGCATCTGTCTTCTCAATATAACATTTACAAGCAGCATTCATATAAACTGTGCATTATGATAAACTCAGATGATCCATCTCCATCCATCCATCTGTACTTTCTGCTTTGGCTCTAATGGGAATGTGGTATTTTATTAACTAATCATTGCGATACATGGAACTCAGAAAACAGTATACTGTATGATTGCATTCTAGATTGTAAAATGTGATGTTTGTAATTTTGACGTATAACCAGCTTCTCACAAATGCAGCTGGACACTTTAGTCATGGGCTGCTACCTGCATGAATTACTTTATATTTAGACCTGTTTGTGACATTTGAAGTTTGTTTAGTAGTGCATTTGTGTGTTTAAATGTGGAGGTAGCAACCAAGGCAATACACACAATTTTGTTATCCCACAGTAATCAGAGCACAGGTTATTCATCCAACCCTCTCAATTACCGCATTCAGTTATTCACAGTGTAAAAAATGGACTACTCTCATCCCTGTGTCTTTGTAGCAGTGTGTGAGGGAGGCATTGAGAGCAGAAGTCAAATTACTCAGCTCATTCTGCAGCCAACACGTTGATCTATTTATTGGCCCACAACAACCCAAATTAAAAGTATCTCTCTCTGCCTTGCTGATTTGTTCCTCTGAGCCAAAATCTCTCTGTTAAAATAAAGCACATCAATTCATGCATGTGCAAACTCCTCAGGCCAAAACGTCCAGCGCCAAAAACAATCGAGTGACTGACATCTTCTTGATAAAGGTGCAAAGCTAAAATAAACAGAAAGGGTTCACAAGCTTGCTTCATGGCTTTTTTTTTTAACCACAATTCACAGTGTACTGTATTTATTTTAAAATGGCACAACAAGGAGAATAAACACGTTAGAGCTGCTCTAAATCTGGTAACACTTTCCCAAGCAAAACTGTCAATGATCAGGGTGAAGTACTGGCATGGTACAGAATATACTGAAGTGCTGTAGCATTAGCATAGACAAAGTCCAGCACGATGAAACTAAAATTAAATTGAATTATTTGAAACAACAACGAAACTCTCAGTAGCTGCATTAAAAATTACTCAATAATAGGTAAATATTAATCCACATAAATTACAACATTGCATTTTACTCATGCTTGACATAAACCCTTACTTCAAATATTTTGTATTAGCACTCACTCTCTCTCACTCATTTTCTACCGCTTATCCGAACTACCTCGGGTCACGGGAAGCCTGTGCCTATCTCAGGCGTCATCGGGCATCAAGGCAGGATACACCTTTGACGGAGTGCCAACCCATCACAGGGCACACACACTCTCATTCACTCACAAACTCACACACTTCAGACAATTTTTCCCATGCCAATCAACCTACCATGCATGTCTTTGGACCGGTGGAGGAAACCGGAGTACCCGGAGGAAACCCCCGAGGCACAGGGAGAACATGCAAACTCCACACACACAAGGCGGAGGCAGGAATCGAACCCTCAAACCTGGAGGTGTGAGGCAACCGTGCTAACCACTAAGCCACCGTGTCCCCTTTTGTATTAGCAAATATTTATTATCATGGATTTTTTTTTTCAGAATAAAAAAACATGATTTGGGTCAGTATGAAGAATAACTTTGTATTACTGTATGTTCCTGAGCTCAGATACAAACATCTTAATTTTCCAACTTCCCAACAAAGCTGCAGCCAGACAGAGAGGAGACAGAATGAGAGACAGTAGATACAGCATTTTTATTTACACCTGCATAGATTTCAGGCTTTCTGTTTTTAGTATGTTGCCAAATTAGTTAAGAAATAGTGTATTATTTGTCCTTCATTGTGTTTGCCTCCAGACAATGTGGGTTTTAAGCTACATTTTATATTAAAGCACACTATTAAAGTACTTACATTTAGCAATTAATGTGATATTAACCACCAGGACTTTTCATGTAGCCTTAATGTATTCTTAATGTAATATCTTCTGATGTTTGCTTGAATATTTGCTTTCCTTTGGTCTCTTTTATAATTTCATTAGTCTGAACTCTTTCTTTTGTTGCGTCTTGCTTTTAGATTACATCATATTGAAGTTGCAAAAAATATCTCTGTTTTATCAAAAGGATTTTCACAAAAAAAAAATAACAATAAAAAAAAAACAGAAACTTCTGGCAATTTGTGAGGTAATATATTTTAAACTTGAAATAGTCAGAAATTTAGCTTGTGCTCCTCTATAACAGGAATGAATTCAAAAAGGTTTACTTGTGTAAATATTGGTGTATCTTTTGAAGCGACATCATCAACTCAGAATGCTGTACAAAGTGAAGTATTATCCAGTAGTCAGGAGGTTTTAGTAGACGTAGACACTATGTGTAGACATGTTAGGGAAGAGGAGAGTAAGGTGTGATGAGAGAAGGTTAGGAAGTGAGCGAAAGACATTGAAGATGAAGAAGGATGGAATGACAAATTGAGGAAGAGGGATGGCACTCGCTTCTTTATGCAGGGAAAATCTTTCCGGAATGGCAATCTCACTCACTCTTGAACAGAGACAGATGGAGGTGGAGAATTAGATTTCGTTTCCCATTACTGCTGGAGAAGAGAAACCCTGCACCCTGACCACAACAGGAGCCTGAGAGTCTGGTCAACCTACAGACACTTGATTACACACACACACACACACACACACACACACACACACACACACACACACACACACACACACACACACACACACACACACACACACACACACACGCACACACATACACACAGACTCTTTTTTTTTGCATATAATTTTCCCATTTATGTAATTATGACTGCTACAGTACATGTCTTTTTTTTATTATTATTAATATAACACTTAAAATGTCAGATCTGATTGACGGGTTGATTCATTTTCAGACAGTAAAGAAAATCTTAGCTGTATATTTTTTTTATGCTCATTCATAGAGACTCATACAATGCTGTGTCATTGTGTCAGTAATTCAGAAGGTTTTCTGCTGCGTGAAAGTCTTCACGTTGGAAGGATTTGTTTGTTTCTTAACATGACAAGGTGCTTTTGTTGTCACATTCATTTCAAGAAAGAGAGAAAAGATGACTGTTTAAAGGGGCTATAACATAAAAGGAACCTGTTTTTTGGATGGTCCACATGCTAAAAATATTAATGCTATAGCAGGAAAATAATCAACATTGTGTTGGTAACAGTCATTTATAACACTCATTATGTTAGAAACAACATATTGTATCATGTCTCGTTCTTTATATAATCAGGTTGTGATAATATAGATTGTTGTAGTGATTTGCAGCTTTTGACTGGCTTTAATAGAGCCCCATGGCACATGGTCTATGATCTGGGTCAAACCATAGGTGGGGTTAGAGACCTCAATTATAGACAAATCTCTTTTTCATTAAGTGCCATACAGGAGCATTATTGTTGCTGCTCTTTGCTATTCAGTGCATGCTTGTGTGTGTGTGTGTGTGTGTGTGTGTGTGTGTGTGTGTGTGTGTGTGTGTGTGTGTGTGTGTGTGTGTGTGTGTGTGAGAGAGAGTTTTTTTTACCCCAGAGACAACTGCTGCTCATTTTCTGAAGAGCAAATACTCTCCTGATGGCGAGGTCTAAATTATTAACATGATTACCGATGCACTACAGTATGCAGTGACAATTAATTTCATATTCACACATGAAAGGTGTTAGAGATCATTTTGTCTCGTTCCTACGAATGCTTTTGCATATCAATGAAAATTTTAAAATTTTTTCTCATACTGTGCAAATCATGTCAAATTAGCTTCTGGGTATTGGAGCTTCCCTAATGAGTGTCCTCCCATGAGTAGGCACAAAATTTGGAAATATGGAGACTCATCTGTTGCTGCTAATTGAAGTGGCTAACTGCTGTCCTTCTACCAAGGGACCTGATTGCTTAGAATCTTAACCCAAGTACCACAACAGTCCATCTGTATGAGATAATATCCGTGTAAATGGTTTGACCGAAGTTGGCCAATAAAGCGTGTGAGTGCAATAAAGGGTCACGATAATGCGTGCATTAAAAGGTTAAACCTGCTGATCCAATTACCAGAGGCTTCCTTTGAAAATGTCAAATAGACTGAGAAATATGCTCAGTAGTGAAACTTTCTTATGCATGAACAAGTAGGTAAAGCATGAATGAGGGCAAAATGACCATCCAGAGCTGAAAAATCAGATGACCTTTTGGAATCAGTGGAAATCAGAACCTATTGAGACCCCCAGCATGATGCCCTTAGAGCGACATAATGCCCATGTGATTAGGTCATTTGATTACACATTTCTTGTTAATAGAGTCCACTGGTCTATCAGTGAGAGAAGTGATAAGAGGATGGGATTTCTTTTGTAATCAAGACTTAAAATCAGATTCCTCTCTACCTTCAGGAAGATAGACTGCATCTCTGTGTGATACCGACAAACCAGGGGTTCCAGTAAAAATGTTATGACACCTCCATCTGGCCCCAACTGAAACTCAAGAAAGGACACGAAAAAGACATGCGCAGGGACTGAGGTAAGAAATCGAAGCCGAAACGAGATGGTAGAAGCGGAAGGGAGAGGTGAAAGAATCAAATGAAGTGACAGGGATAGTTTGACTTTTACTATATGATCTATAAGTTGAGACAATTGCTGACGATTGGGACACAAGTGTCATTGTGACGTCATCACACACCGGTTTTCCTCATTCTGGCCGCATGAATGTTTTACACAGCGATAGGCATTTATAGCCCTGAAAAAATAACCTTGAAATATATCTTCACTTACTGTACATAACTGTAGGCAGGTATATTTAGGGTCAACTTATATTCTGAAGCATCGCTCACACTGACATGCCACACTCCCTAATTAGCATCTCATTACTACCGACTATAACGATAGTTAATTATTAATCTAAAATGGTAAGATTATAGGGTTGTGAACTCCCTGCAGAAATCTTAAAGTGTAATTACCCAAGCAGGGAAGTCTCATAAAGAAATGTTTAAAGCTTCATTTGCGATTTTCATCCTTTAAGATTTAACATAGAACTTTATACAAAGTACCTGAAAGGAACTTTTTGTAAATGTCCATGAGAATTAAATTGATTTAAACATAGATTAGATGTACAATCTTTTTTTTTTTTTGTACTAAACATCTTGCATTTTTGTCTTTTTTAAAAATGGGACTGTGACTGTTGTCACATAATCTCCCTTATAATAATAATAATAATAATAATAATAATAATAATAATAATAATAATAATAATAATAATCTTAAGGGGGGGCACGGTGGCTTAGTGGTTAGCACGTTCGCCTCACACCTCCAGGGTTGGGGGTTCGATTCGCACCTCTTCCTTGTGTGTGTGGAGTTTGCATGTTCTCCCCGTGCCTTGGGGGTTTCCTCCGGGTACTCCGGTTTCCTCCCCCGGTCCAAAGACATGCATGGTAGGTTGATTGGAATCTCCGGAAAATTGTCTGTAGTGTGTGAGTATGTGAGTGAATGAGAGTGTGTGTGCCCTGTGATGGGTTGGCACTCCATCCAGGGTGTATCCTGCCTTGATGCCCGATGACGCCTGAGATGACTATCTAGGGTCACTCTCCGTGACCCTAGGTAGTTCGGAGAAGTGGTAGAAAATGAATGAACGAATGAATGAATGAATGATAATCTTAAATGCTGTTTAATGAATTTCTGACTTAAGTTAGGTCAGTATGTAGGGAAGGGAACAGGATATAAGAGAAAAGATCCTTGTATTATTTTTCTCCTTTTTAAAATATTAAATTATTAAAACAACCTGCTTTTTACATGCCATATTGAGAGTGTGGGCACTTAATGAGGCTTCAGTACTGAAATTGCGCAGGTTGGCTTCAGACGCTATTCAGACAGTTATGTGAGAACTGCACATACAGTTTACGGTTTACTTAAAATAGAAGCATCTGTTTACAGTTTTAATTTCTTGGCAACATTTTAATAATTTCTGCTAATTCACATTAGATAAAAAAAGTTAAATGCAAAAGGATATCGAGTGCTGGATCAAGTGCTATTTTACAAGTTGCTGAATAATGAAGGTGGAAGGCAAAAGGTTAAATGGAATGAAAGTTAAGCCACACGTCAAGGCCACAATCTTCACTTCCCAAAA
This sequence comes from Tachysurus fulvidraco, assembly GCF_022655615.1. Taxonomy (NCBI): domain Eukaryota; kingdom Metazoa; phylum Chordata; class Actinopteri; order Siluriformes; family Bagridae; genus Tachysurus; species Tachysurus fulvidraco. Next base: position 7,159,615 of record NC_062524.1, on the reverse strand, counting down.
TTCACTGATGCAAATTCAGCATCACTGAAACCCAATCACGTGACTCATTTACATGCTCTGGTTTACTGCTGATTGCTTTCACCTGTCGCTAATCACACATTCCATAATTGACCAGTAGTTACATAGACCTTCAGACAGAATGAGACAAAAATGAGTTTTATCCTAATGCTTTGGGGTTTTCACCCTTGCTTGTGTTCTTGTTTTTTTTTCTGTTTATACTTTGGCCTTTTTGGATTTGACTAGTTTTGCTTATTGATTTTTGCCGGTTGAATGGTTTGACATTTCGGATTTGTGCGTTTGCCAGATCAACCTGCATCTGCATCCTTTTTTTGCTGCATACCTGACAAGAGTAATTTAAATGATCATTACTACTAGGACTATTCACGCAGGAGTATATTTTCAGTGCTAGAATGCGTTCCAATGCCGTCTTGACGTAAACGTGAATAAAAGTGATGTCATTCCAGTAGAAATTGGACTGAATTTGTCTACACAAATATTCATCTCGCCATATTAACAAATTCATTAAAAAACTAAAGAAAAAAAAATCTTGCATTATTTCCCTGCTGCTTTTTTCTGCCCTTGAGCAATGCATTCATCCTTGGCTCTGTTTCAGTACATGCCACCTGAATGTAATTTTACAGCCTCCTATTCCCAGATATCCATCAAGAAAAGCATGCACCAAATAAAGTAAAATAAAGACAGATACTCATCAGGACACGTGCAATCCTGTGAGGATCCCTCGCTGATTCGCTTTAATGTCAAGGACAAACCAAAGCTCTTTAATACCGGTGTAGAATTTAGTGGAATGTGGTTAAGTTGCACTGTGAGAGAGAAAATACGCATACTTGTGTGTTTTTCTCCATCTCTACCTCCAACATGACCGTTCTTGATCAGACACACCAGTGGCAGGTGTGTGATTAGATGATGTGTTAATTACTGGAAGGCACTGCAGGTGTTCTCTATGTGCCTGTAATTTTAGCTTCAGCCAAGACATGAAGGCATCATGCTGATTTTCTATATCTAGTACTGGATACTGTCCAGGTGCCTCTGAAGAATGAAGTATTCTGGTGCCAACATTAGTCACAAAGCAGTAGATAAAGAATTTTTTAATTCACAAATATTACCATGAGTATATTTTTGGGGTATTCTTTAACTGAATGCTAATGCTAAATGCTAATTTCTTGTGACATCAAATCAGTCAGGTCATGCTGGAAATGGAGATGAGAATATTGGATGGAAATGATTTTTATTCCCATTTTCTTTGTTATTAAAAAAATATACAAATGGAGCAATACAAAATATTAGGATATAATTTAGAGAAATATTAATGTTCAGTTGTCTATGCTTAATCAACAAGCATAAAACAAGTGTTTAATGATCAACGGAGACATTTAGCTTATATGGATTGAGTTTATAGTGAAATTTTACTCTTACTCGAGTGACATAGAAGCCTTTATTATCGCCACATATACATTACAGCACAGTGGAATTATTTTCTTCACATACCGCAACAGAGGAGGTTGGGGTCAGATTGCAGGTGCAGCTATGATACAGCGCCCCTGGAGTTGGCAGGGTTGAGCCTTGCTCAAGCCCCCAGCAATGGCAGCTTGGCAGTGCTGGGCCTTGAACCCTGATCCTCCAATCAACAACCCAGAGTCTCCATCTCAGGACCCAAAGATCATGGGTTTCATTTTTAATCTGATTCCTCTCATGTTTTTTTTTTCATGTTGTCATAGATATATTTCTTTACTGTCATCACCTCTTGCTTAACATTCCTCATCATTGTCACCTCTTGCTTAACATTCATCATCATTCAGATATATGACGTTATGAAGCTATTTTCAGTTTAAAATATAACATTACTAACTAGGAAACAGCATAGAGCTTAATTAAGGATAGTGAGGTGAAAAAAAAAGTTTTTTAACAACAAAATCTTTCTTTTGAAAGCAGTGTTTATTTGCACCTTGGAGAAAATAGCATGTTCACACAATGGAGCGGGTTTTGGTTTTAATGATCTCAAGGTTGTGACTTCAATTTGCAGCACCAACAAGCTGCCACCATTGAGCCATTGTGCAAGACCTTTCACCCATACCTGCACAATTGTGTCATTTTAATTGTAAGTCACTTTGCATAAGATGATTTTTTTTTCCAGTCAAATGGAAAAAATGCAATTATAATTTAGATTTATATATTAGTATATATTAGTTTAAGTCTTAGTTTAAATACTTAACCAAGAGTACCTGTATTAGCAAGCTTATATATGGAAATATATTGTAATGGTTTTATATTATGTGTAATATACTGTATGCATGCCAATAACAAGGCATTACATTACTTTTAATAAATACTATAACTAATTTTACAGTATACTCTGATTAATTATTCCTCATTCTTCCTTGTTTAACTTAATTTAAATTCAATTAAAGTAGGTTTTAAATATTCTATTCTTGTTGTATTGTGTACATGACATTTATATACCTTACGTTACTTTTAATTACCTTGATGTGGAGATCCACACGTTTCCGATACCAACAGACACAACCTAGACCACTGATTCTAGCTAGCTATCTAAAACAACGAATGCCCAAATATCACCTCCGTTCGCTTTATTCTGCGTATTTTTATTAACTCTTATGTTTACTACATAAATCATCTTGTTAAATTAAACAGGCATTTTACTAAAGCGAGCACGTTCTCAGCACTCACAAATGCAGAAAAAAGAAATGAGACACCGGTCTAGTTATACCATCCAGTGTATCCTCACTAGAAACACTTTCTGATGTGTTGTGTGAACGTGGCATATTTCGACCGAGGGCATGATAAGAATACAGAATCTGAAGACAACAATGGTACTCTTTTTTCTCCTGCAGTGAAACACTCTGCAGTTTTCTTGTGTTATTATAAGCTTCATTAGGCTTGATGTGTTACAATACTTGTTGGTTGATCAAATCAATGCATTGTTATTATCTAGTTTTGAAAGCATAGACAGACTTCTTCAGCTGTGGCATGTTTATATACTTCTTTTCCAATCTTCTCTGGGTCACAAGGAGCTAATCGTGTTACAGTAAATTGAAATCGTTTGTTGAAGTAACATATCTTCACAAGGATAAATTATATAACCCAAGACTTTAGTCATAAGCAAAAGGTGAATATTATAGTCAACATTCATAGGATTGTGTATTGTCATAAACAATGTAATGTTTGTCATTGTTTCTGTTCTAGTTGTCATTGTTTTGTACCTTAGTGTGTTCACCTGTTCTGTGCTAGTCCTTGTTTAGTTTGTTTATGTATGCCACACAGTTTTGGTAGAATGCAATGCTTTTGTTTCATTGTGTGAGAGCCTTGAGCATTTCAATGGCTGCTAGTTTTACCCTGGCTTAGACCATTGACTGTTTCCTTGTTTGTAGTTTATTTAACTTTTCCTTGCCTGTGTGTTTCAGCCCCCAGTCTTTTTTTTATTTTTTTTAATTCTGAGATTTCTGTGTTTCCTAATTCCATATACCTCAAGTTTAGTCCGTTGCTTGCTTTCCTAGTTTATGGCTTATGGATTCTCCTTGTTTATCTTTACCTGCCCTTTACAGCCTCCACTTTTAGACTTGTATTACAGTAGGATTCTTTTATTTGGACAAAATGTGTTCTTGTCCTCCTGCATCTCACCACATAATACGACCGTCATGTCTGAAGTACTGAACAGAAGGAGTGAACGCTTTCTGTTTTGAGCTCAGTAGCTCTGATATGATTTGATTATTGTGAACTGAATTCTGATATATTTCATGCATCCTTTCATGAGAAAATATGAGGAATAACTGTATACATATAAGATTACTCACAAATTATTGACTGGTGTCGTGTCTTTGATAAGATGACTTTGGAGGACATAATTCAGCAGTAGGCTGAGAATTGCATCAGGAAATGTAGACGATTTACATCAAATAACTAAAACAGGTTAAATTAACCTGAACACCACACAAGGGTTAATTATCTTTAAAAAAAAACCTAGTGAACTATGCACTCAGACACTTGTAGCGATTTTGGCTCGCGAAGCAAGGTAAATATTTATAAGTAACTATAACGTGTTATAGTGACTTATAAATATTTTAACCTAAGTTGAATTTAACGGTAATGGAATTAACGTTACACCTATTTGGTCTGTTCGTCCGGCGAACAGTCCATGTAACCTTTATTAATTCTGTGAAGGTGGTATCTTCCCGGCCAAGAAAGATTCGCTTCCCTTTTACTTTATACCGTAATTTAAATTAAATTAACTCAATAGAGCATGTAGTTCAGACTCGATGTTGCAGATACCTTAATTTGTGAGCGATACTCAGAGACAATCACTTATTTGGCACAAAAATATGGCATTTAATGAATGAGACAAACACAACATAAAACTAACTACACAAACAAACAAAGGAAATAGGGAAAACGAAAATAAAACAAAAGAAATTAAAATTGGGGAAAGGGAGGAAGAGACTGGAAAGAAGAAACTAGAGAAAGGAAGGAAAGGAGTGGCAAGCTTAGACTCAAAAATTAATCACACCCTAACTGGGAAATCGTCACAGAAACTTAAATTCACCTTAAGATTCAATGAAAGATTCCTACTTAAAATTACGCATCTAAATTGGTTGGTAAAGGAAACGATTACTTGCATTGGCTTACTGCACAAGAGTCCGGATGCAACAGAGAAATCTCTAAAAAGTCAGTTAGGGTGGGGTCAGACGTTCTTCCAAGTTCTCCTGAAGATCAGAATAGTTGTCGTTCTTGGAAGTGAAGCTTGCTGGAACTTCTTTGAAGAAAGATGGAGTCATCTTGAAGCTGTTCCGAAAGTCTGACCATGGATTAGTGGTGTTTGTGACAATTTAAAGGTCACGAACTCCACCCATCTTTGGGAGATGACCAATACTTCGGTCAGGATTTTGGAGGGAAAAATCAGGTGTCTGTGGGCGTGGTTTAGCTATCAAACTTTTAGATGACTCTAAAGTTTGATCGAGGGTGTATTAAGCCGGTATGGTGCCTTTCGTGCTCAAATAAAATACACCATTGTTTGAAAAACGAGTAACCGATAATTTTGTGGTCATTTGGATACTAAACATGAAGGGTGATGACGGTATAAAGGCAGCGGTACATTACATACACAGATCAGTAATCGAAGGGTAACTGATGTTAATACGATATTGTGTTCTTATAAAGGCAAAGAAACAAAGATGAAACACAAAACAAAATGCACTTTCATTAGGGAAGTAAAAAGAAAACGATAGCTTCGTATACAATCTGACATCAGACCTTAAAGGGGCATACAGCATTAGAACAGGTATACATTAACATGCCATGATCAGTAATTAAGTATAACTGATTTTAAAATACAATGTTGTTTTCTGACACATGAATAAAATACACGCTTGTCAGGAAATTAAGGAGCAAATAATTTTAAGTCAGGCAAGCCTTAAAAGAAGAACACATTACAAAAAGGGTTATAAGAATGAGAACCTTAGAGTACCTTATCTTCGGGTTTTATTAGTAAAAGGAATGTCTCATTGTGTTGTGTGTGTGTGTTGAGGGCCCCTATGAGTTCAATCAGAGGAGCCGCATGGAGTTATCTGGTCTTTGTGTAGGCTCCAGTCATTCTGGAGCCAGGTGTGTGTGTAAAACTGGGTTGCTCATCGGTTAATTGAGGAGTAGATGTTGAAATTTAGGGTGCCTGGGACATGAAATCTAAAATGACCTGTAGATGTTATTCAGATGTTATACATGTTACTCCTGGTGTTTGCCTGTTTGCTTGGAAAGCAGAAAGTGTTTAAAAGTATTAAAACCTCATATTATAAATACCTATTATATCTAAAAAGTCACGGAGTCAAGTTACTATAGAGACTAAAAATAAACAAGAAAATGGGCTGAAAAATGCTGACGAGAAAGACAGCATGATGATTGTTTAAAAAGTACAAGAAAATATTGAACCCTAGTAATCCTGTTTCATTATAAGCAATAAGACATTTAAAGTGCAAAAATTAATTATTTTTCCCTATTAGAATAGATTAACAAAAAAAGGAAAACAAATCTAAAATGATCAAGGGACCGTTGAACAGTACTATAGTTCTATTCTGGTTTCTCACAGACACTTTTCAGTGCAGCCACCAAGACATGAATAAAATATATCTCTCTGCAGGTAATATTCCGATATTATGGCCTGCTCACCCTTATATCTCCGCACCTTTATCTGAGAGAGAAATCAGATAGAAATGCACTGAAGTGTGTCTGGGCAAGCCGTAAGGCAGGCATATGGAGGGTGATTACCAGCACAGGGCAGAAGGAGGGCACGCTCCTGAGTGTGTACTTGAGCATAGGTCTTGCCTGTGTTTGAGTTAAGGTCCCCTGGGCTGTCCAGCAGGCTTGGGGCCAAGCTGAACTGCTGTCTAATGGAGATTAATGCTGAGCCTGGATGTGTTTGGATGGCGTACTCTTTGAGCATGAAATACAGTCGCACAGGGCTGACTGGAGCCCTGATTTATGTCATCTGGATCCTGAACGTCAGCGCTTGCGGGGTTTTATCTTTGTCCTGTTAATGGTTTACATCCTCTACCCTACATAAAGCATGTCCAATCACCAAACACACACACACAGTGTACAAACACAGAGATATACAGTAACCTAACATTAACTAAATTGCAATGGCACCATTAGTCTAACTGATGTGTACTTATTTGTTTGTTTCTCATGGTAACACTTTCTGTTAAAGTCTTATAAACTATAAATACATCCATATCATGTTATAATACACTGCTTAGGCATTATTCACATTTTTATTTTCATTATTAATCAATACGTTACACATTACAGATACATAAATTCTGAAAATATCCTGTGCGTGTCACTTTGCATATCACATTCTAATAAATGATACCAAAGTGGTTATCATAAAATCTTAAAAATAATATAATATAAAATAATATTTGAATAAAGAAAGAAAGAAATGGAAATGGTGTTGATTTATTTAAATTACTTTGTTTACAATATGTCTAACTTCGAGCTGATATTATATCTATGATATAATCTACAAATTATTACATTCACCTTGGTATAGGTGCTTTTTAATAAAGTGTAATAAACACATATAACGCATTCCGTCAGCAATTTAGTCAAGTCAAGAAGCTTTTATTGTCATTTCAGCAATATATAGCTGACGCAATACACATTCATTCATTTTCTACCGCTTATTCAAACTTATTCTCGGGTCACGGGGAGCCTGTGCCTATCTCAGGCGTCTTCGGGCATCAAGGCAGGATACACCCTGGACAGAGTGCCAACCCATCACAGGGCACACACACACTCTTATTCACTCAGACACTCACACACTACGGACAATTTTTCCAGAGATGCCAATCAACCACGCAGTAGCCCTACACAGTGAAATCAAAATACGGACCATGCTGCAACAAAAAGCAACATAAAGCTACATAAAACAAGGCAAAAAACCAACCTAGCACTAAGGACTTAAGTCCTAGCAACATAAAGTGCAACATGTGCAATCTAGTGCAACAGTGCGAGACAAGGACTGCACAAACAGACATTACAATACACTACAAGACAAAGTACACAGAATAATACCGACCTATGTGCATATTGTATTATAAAGTACATTGTGCAACTGTAGCAGCAGTTAAATAAGGTATTGAAATGTGTTGTGTAAAACAGCTATGTAGTGTGAAAACAGCAATTACTGTAAGTGAGTGATTGAGGATTCACTAATGCATTAAAAACATGCCTATAATCTGGAATGTCTTTTCTTTTTATAAGTAATTATAAAAATATGTAACATGTTAGGAATGTATTTATAGATCTATATACATATGTACCTCCATAGAAAGTCTGATTTTTCAATGTAAACAATGCTTAGAATGCTTAAAGTAATCTACAGTGAAATTATATTGCATTTGTTTAAATATGCACTGTCAAGGTCTCAATACTGGTTGGTTAGAAAAGCTTTGATCTAAGTCCTAGCTGAAAAGTCTATATTGATGCAGTTTGTTCTAATACATAATCTGGTGTAACAACTGACCGTTTACTCCATATACAAATGCTTTAAAAAATCTTTTGTAATTTAGCTTTGTGAGAATTAGTTATTGGAATGTTATTGAAAGAAAAAGAGCTAATTCCTGCTAGATTTCCTAAAATTTGGTTGATTTTTCATCCTACTCACAGTTATAGGTTGCCGAATCCCAATCTCCAGTAAAATGAAGCTCATGTTCAGAACACAGCTCATTTACATAATTAACACCCACAAAACTCCATAAAAGGTAAAACCCCCGGAGCACAAAATGAGAACAAAACAGTGAAACAGAAAAGAGGAGTTTCTCAGAAGTGATAGAAGTGTTTATGCACTTAACTGAACGAATAGCCTTATTTGTTTTCATTGATGGGCTTGCTTTTATTTGTTTGTTTGTTTGTTTGTTTGTTTATACATGTTCAATATTTCTTTAATTACTTCCATTAATATGACATGCTTCTAAAAGTTTTCACTAATGTGTGTGTTTAAACTAACTATGGTTGTGTTTAAATTTAAACGAACAGGATTTTTCAAATTCATCTCTAATTCTTTACAAACACATCCATACACAGTACGGCATGTAGAGAAATTCCGATAACGATTTTCATAAACGATGTGCTATGTATATTGTTAAAAAGTAGTAAACAAATAAAGAAAAAAGATTTCTACATGGAGAATAGATTGTGTTCAACTTTTTGAACTTCTGAATTCTGAAACTCGCATACAGTCGCACACAGTCTCACACACACACACTCACACACACACACACACACACACACACACACACACACACACACACACACACACTGTTGGTCATTGGAGCAGATCGTGCTGTCTGACCGCAGGGCGCCTCTCTGTGCTGGCTGTGTGTCGAGAAGCAGCTGTGTCTTCGGCCGGCTTGGGGATGAGAGCTGTTACACAGCAGTGTGTCAGCAGATTGGATTAGCTGTTCCAGACCCTCGAGGCATGAAGCTCACACACCACCACTGCTGTATGACACATCTCTGCTTTTGGTCCACGGCCTGCGTGTGGCCTTTGTTCGGCAGACTCTTTTGTACTTCCATGCAGTGAAAGCTCAAGATAGATAAAAAAAAAGCTCTTCCCTCACTGTTTATTTCATTCTGAGTCTCCTCTAAAGCTTAATACACAAAACCCTTCTCCTTTCTTTCTTTTTCTAACACCCCTTTGCCATTTCTCTCTATTGCACCACCGTTAAAAAAAAGAGAGAGAAAAGAACACAGACCTGCCAGATTGATGTTGCCATAGTAACGGGCCTTGCCGTGGTGATGGTGATGGCAGCCTGAAGTCCTACACTTTTTGTAATTGCACATTCCCCTGTCACATCTAATGGTGGCCCGTCTTGTTATTGCCGAAAGGAGATGACAGAACGTGAAGATGTTTCAGGACGGGAAAGGAGAACGCTTCGGTGTGACAGATACCTGCAGGAACACGGCACGTGTAAGCTGTCAACGCTTAAAGGGATATCATTCTCACCTCCTGCTGAAAGCAAGTTCTTGGAAGAGCTCACTGAAGCGTTTGCAAAGGAATAACATCGAATCGCACGACAGAGTTTATGTCCGTTGACTCTGAGGGTCAGGAAGAGGTCAGTGCATGTCTGGCGTGTTTTGTATAGCAGTGCATATTTTCATGGCTTAGTGCTTGTAGCTTTTCTAACAACTTCATTTGCATTTATTCCAGTTCCATTTTACTTGTATTGCATTTCTATAAATAGGTATTTTCACCTAATCTGGATATAGATTTAGATCCATAACGAGCAAGTCAGAGGCAACAGTGTCAAGAAAAAACTTCATGAGACACCATGAGGAAGAAACCTCGACTCAAAAAAGAAACCATTCGTTTTCTGGCTGACACCAGATGGTGGGATTAGAAATCATTCCACTACATAGTGGTAAAAAAGCAGACAAACATTAGAAATGTCTGAGAGGATGTTTAGTGTGTGCTTATTGTGAAGATCTTTCCTGAGATGAGCACAGGATAACATGTGCTTTATGATAACAATAGCATTTTCTATTTTTATTTATTTATTTTTTTACATTATCCAGCTGAGATTATCCACTGAAGCAAGCATGAGACTTTGGTATAAACTGATTTCAGGAAATGTTCATCTTTAAGGTTTGCATGTGGGACTACTCAGCAGAGCTGCAGAAAGTTCATCATCATCATCATCATCATCATCATCATCATCATCATCAAGACAGAAGTTTCAAGCAGAAGAAACAATTCGGGATGAATTAGGCAGATCTGCATTCAGTGATGCCCCAGAAATCAAACTTGTTCAATACAATTTCCCTCAATGGATCAATAAAGTATATCTCTGTCTACTTCTTGTACATTTGCATAAGATTGAGTTTGTGGTTACAGTTCTGTTCTCCTCAAGGTACTAAAGTGATCTCACTAATGTTCTTTTTATTCTATGCGACTCCTTGAAAAGCAAAAAGAGATGGATGGACTCAGGAGAAAAACAGGTGTTTTACAATCCCATATGGGCATCCGGGTGACGGAAAACAACTGCTTGACATCCCTCTTGATCATTTTCATTGTGACTGTGTGTGTGTGTGTGTGTGTGTGTGTGTGTGTGTGTGTGTGTGTGTGTGTGTGTGTGTGTGTGTGTGTGTGTGTGTGTGTGCATGTGTGTGTGTGTCTAGGCGATAGACTTGGCATTCATTACAAGAGCAGAGCATTTTGTGGCAGTAATTGAACATGCTGACGTTTTAGACCTTGGAGGCTTCTGAGCTGGTGTTTGGTATGTTTCAAGTAAAAAAGACAAAAAAAACAAACAAACAAAAGAAACAATAAGACAACAAAACATCCCCCCTGTCATTAATTAAAAAATGTCAGTTTAATTGATATGTTAATAATTAAAAAAATGACAAAAACTCACAAAACATATCCTCTGTTTGTTCTGTAAATATACAGTACATGCTGTAGCGTTCAAGCAAAGCTTTATTTATATTAAGGGGCTTAATGTGTGCAAGGTAAATATTCCCACCACCACCACCACCACCAGCAGCAGCAGCAGTTTGAACTGCTGACATTAGGCAGGTTTGTGTCATGGATTCATGTGTCTGTATGACTGTATGCCAGATTTCCTGTTCTTGCTTGACAGAAGTGGAAGCTTCTGCTGTGATGCTGCTGCTCTGATGTGGTTTTCTGCCGTGGAAGCACTTTATGGCTCAATGTATTATGCTTTCTGAGAGTGTTTATATTATACTATATAATATTAGTTGAACCTGTACTTTTAGCTCAAAATCAATCAACACCTTTTTTCCAGTTGCAGAACATGGTGTTTTTTTGTCTTTTTGGTCATTCTGTGTAAAGGCTGTTGTGTGAAAATCCCAAGAAATTAGCAGTTTCTAAAACACACAAATCAATGTAACCATGTTAGAGAAATGACATTTTCCCCCATTCTGATGATTAAATATTAGCTGAAGCTGTTGACCTGTACCCGCGTGGTGTTGTGCATCATGCCGTTGCACATAATTGGCTTATTGGATCAGTGCTTTGAAGTGTGCAGGTGTCTCATATCAAGTGACTGGTGAGTGTATAATTTGTGCTTGTGCTTTTTTTACCAATCTTTATTCATGGCTTCTTTTTTCTCACTTAGCCCCTCATCCACATCCAAATACATTAAATCAGTTTGGTTTAATTGTTCAACATTAGAATGATACAAATGCAGCGTGCAGTTTTAGGGGGAGATCTGAAATTTAATGAGGTGCCGAGGGACCACGTGAGTCATTACTTAAAGTAAAGTCTTAAAATATAATTAACTTCGCATTCCAGCCTCGTGTCCACTTTTCCTGTGTCCTCTGAGATCCTGACCAAGATCAAGTGCTTATTGAAGATGAATGAATGAATAAACAGTCTGTACCCTTAAGGTTTTCCTGTGTTGAAAAGACAGTTTGTGCTGCAAAACCTTAAAACCTTAAAAATGCAACAACAAAAAAAAAAGAGTAGCTATCGCCTGAAAAAGTGGATAAATCATTGTATTATGTATTGATACAATATGAATGATCATAAATTTTATATGAAGTTTGATCTGACCAAAATATGTCAAACATAGTAAATAAAAAACCTGTGGAATGGCGTTTGACATGATTAAACACACGAATATAAATAATTAATTGTGAATAATTGTGATGGTAATCAGAAATCAAACTGTTTTATGGCTCAAATTTTAAACGAAACAAATAAATTGAGCTGTAAGTGAAACAGCTGAATGCTCAGGCATCTGTATATACATTGTGTTTTGGCTCCACAGACAGTTTAAAGTCAGTGTACTTGCTGTATTTGGTTCCTCATGCTTGTTGATACGCTTCATGACGAGGAGCAATGTCAGGAACAGAACCCAGCTTTAATATAAAAATAAAATGTAAAAAATTGTAGTGGCACTGAGTTGCTTTCTGTCTCCTGCTTTTTCTTGCCACTTCTCTTTCTCTCTTGTTTGGCATTTACATTGTGAAATGTTATCAGTCTGTCAGCACGTCAGCGGCGTTACGGCTTTCTAGTGCGCCTTTCTAGGCAAGGTGCATTTGATTAATACGCTGTCATCGCAAGCTAGTACCTAGCTGTCACACCAACTATTCATGCCCAACCTCCCCCCCAGGATATGAAGCATGGGTGGGAATAATACCTTATCTCATAACACAACTGTAGCTGAGCATGAAAGAACACTGGAAAGGTTGCTTGACTGCAGGTGTTTCAATTAAAGTGCAGATTTCCATTTTCACCAAATATGCAGTGACCTTAGAATGTACTCTGTGCACTTGACATGTAATATAGCCATAATTTATTGTTCAGTTCTTTATGCGGTAATTTAAACTGGAAATTGTAATTATGTTCAACTGTACTATCAGAGCATATAGTGAGAATGTGTAGTGCACGATAATTACTAACATTAATAATATGCTTATTCAAATAATGCAGAAAAGGATATTATAACACGGCACTGTGGAATTCTTGTGTCTGATTGGTCATTAGTTTTCCATAACAGCATAGCTCCCAAGGTAGTTCTGGCAAATCATGGGTTTATAAATACTTTTTTTTAATTTTTTTTGTGTGTGCTTATTGGGAAAGGAGTCTCCAGTGTCAGGGTTGAGCTCTTAAACAAGGTCCTTAACCCTCTCTGGGGTGGCGCTGTGCTCTGACACCAGCTTCCTAACAAACTGGCATATGCAAAGAAAAAGAAAAATATAACATATAATATAATAAAGGGTTTAGTTTTTTCTTTTTCACACTTCCTGTATACAAATTATAAAAAGCACAGTCAAACATTCAGCCATCGCAAAGTCTTGCCAACTACTTTGTTGTTTATCTCCTGATCTGTTTGGATTTATCCCTCACATGGTTAATTAATCTCAGTGTTTGACTGTTGCTCTAATTTCCACATTGACAGAGTATATAAATCACAGTCAAACATTCAGTCATCAAAAAGTTCTTTATCTTCTGAATTGCCATGTATTGACCCTTACCTTGTTGTGAAGCTTTTAGTAATTCAGGAAAGAGGGTTATTTCCTTACATACAGTACACCATGGGACACATTTCTCATTATAACTTTTATCTGTATGTATTACATTAGTAACACTAATGAATTTTGTACTGCACAAGTTACACCTTTCAGGAAAATTTTTGCAGTAGTATCATTATAGAGATATTAGACATTCCCTCATTCTGCTACCGAAATGTTTCAAGTCAGTGCAGTTCACTGAAATTGATTCCTCTGACTACTCTTGAGTGTTCAAAAGCAAACTATTCGACTTTGTATAATAACTCAAAAGAACAGGAGTGACACACACACACACACACACACACACACACACACACACACACACACACACACACACACACACACACACACACACACACACACACACACACACTCTCACAAACCCCATAGTGAAGTATATTCCCCCGCTAGCTTTTTTATTTCATGTTTCCCTCACCTTTGGCCAGCTCAATACTTTCTGACAACTGACCTTTGCGGATGGAAATTAAAAAGTTTATGTGTGTCTGCACACTCTAATGATGAGCTTTGCCCTTTTCTCTGTCAATAATCCACAGGCTGTAACACTTGACATGAGTTGTTTGACCATAAAGTACAGATATGGAGAAAAAAGAAGGTAAAATAAAAAGGTGTATCCATTTATTGCATACAGATTTCTTGTATTGATGTCATCTAAAAATAGCTGAGCTCATATCAGTGTAATGTTGCAGTGTAAAATTCTTCTCAGATAATTATCTTAGTATATATTAACTTCATCGCTAGACTTTTCTATACTAGAGGTACTGAGACAGGGAGCCAAGGGCCAATGTCTATTAAAAATAGAAGATACTGTTAAACAGTATAAACAATGTTTAAATTGTTAAATTAACCCTTAAGTTCTGTTCATTTCTGTCGTCTTTTATGTATATGTCCGGTTCCTTAAGTCCCGAGCTTTGGTTCCTTAGTTTCGAGTCGCATTACTCATGTCATCTATTTGTTTAGGAAGCAGATAAAAAAAATTGATCATACCAATTTACAGTACCTCATGTTTGGGTTTTATACAAAAAAAAAAAACTACATTCTGTTTCAATTTTTACAAGATGTGTACATCATTTATCAGATTTGAGAATTAAAACTTACAAACTATTTGACAATAGTTTGAGTTATGAGTTTTCCTACAAAGGTGAATCATGCATCTCAGTTACCTGGGATTTTTTTTTTTTCTTTTGTTGTGAATTTTATTAAACTAAAAGCACTGTGGAATACCAGTCAAGGTCAATAGTCAATATATAAACATGACATTCTGAAATGATTATCTATATGAATCACAGGAACTCCTACAAAGCCCTGGAAAGGCCATGTTCTGTTTCATGAACAGTTTTGAGTCCTAATCAGAGACAATAATTTGCACTTTAAAAGATTATTATAATCATGACAATAGATGAGCTAAACCTACTTAGATTAAACTGTAATCATAGCACGTGGCTGCATTACCAGTTCATCCATTGGAGGAATGTGATACTCAGCCATGGCAAAATAAGCAAGACTTCTCATTATCATTTTATTATTTATCCCAGTGTCACATTCTCCTTGGGCATTACCTCAGGCAGTGATGGCTCAAGTTTTAAGGCTCTGGGTTACTTACCTGAGGTCAGGCTTCATGCCCCAGCACCACCAAGCTGGCACTATTGAGCTCTAGAGCAAGGCACTTAACCCTCTCTGTTCCAGGATGCTGTTTCATAGCTGACCCTGTGCTCTTACTCCCAACATCGACTGTCTAACCCCAACTGCTCCCCGGGCGCCGCAGCATAAATGGCTGCCCACTGCTCCGGGTGTGTGTTCACGGTGTGTGTGTGTTCACTGCTGTGTGTGTGCACTTTGGATGGGTTAAATGCAGAGAACGAATTCTGAGTATGGGTCACCGTACTTAGCCGTATGTCACAGCACTGTTAAAGAAAAGAATATCATTATGCTGTAAAGTATAAGTGACAAATAAGGTTAGTCAACATCCTGTTTAATCCCAAAGTCTTGCCAACTACTATGGTTATAAAAGTTCTTTATCTTCCGAATTTCTGTGTTCGACCTTCGGCTTGTTGTTACGAATCTTGTATCCCTCATGTGGATAATTTGTCAGTCTCTGTGTTTGACCATTGCTCTCATGTTCATATTGATGGTGACATTTAATTGTGACTGTTACAAAGCACTGACACTGGTAGATAAAAAATATATTTACATATTTTTAGATATGTTTTAAATCTCTTTATGTGGAGTGTTTGCTATTGGGGTCCTTGTGTAACATTTTACCATCCATAGTCTAGACATTTACATTTACATTTATGGCATTTGGCAGACACGCTTATCCAGAGCAATGGACAAGGGCTTAGAAGTCTTTATGAGTGAATACATCACCACTGGTTCACTAGATCACAGACTTAGGTTACCATCAGCCTAAAAACTTGGGAGGAATTAAAAATAGCAATTTATTTTAAATATATAAAACAAACAGGGAAAATACTGAATAGGGAAACATGCATCGTTTAAATGACATACAGTACAGTGATTCATCTGTTCTGAAATCTAGGGGAAGTCCATTTCACCACTTCAGTGCCAAAACAGAAAAGAGTCTTGATGGATACCTACTTTTTAACCTGAGAGATGATGGGACCAGTCGAGCAATTTTTAGTCTATAATACAGTAAGTCTAGTTTGGAATTAAAAAGCTGTTTGATTGGGTCTCTAGGGCCTTGGGCTAATCAAGTGCAGGCTGCTTGAGCTTACTAAAGCCAAACAGGAACATTAAGTCATACAAACACCTTGAATGTCAACCTTGACACTGAGAAATGAAACCGAGATGAATTGGTTGGTGCTCTTTGGGTGGAGGGGAAGTGATGTATGGCAGTTCATAGATCTTGCTCTGTGTGTAGCTGCAGACAGGCTCCTCACTGGACTCTGATAACATGCTGGCTTGTACCCCCCCCCCCCCCCACTCCGTTATACATCTTACTACAAAGCCCAGCAAAAGTGACTGCTCAATATGAAATGCCCTTATTTCAGTCCAGGCAGCTCTGTTGCAGATATAAAATGGATGTCATCCAGAGGACAGGGAAGTTCTTGGCCAGATGGAGAGGAAAATGATAGAATTCACGGCTCTGTGGTGTGTGATCCCTGTTGGGAAACTTCTGTTGAAAATGAGTGTTGAACTTGTGGCACAATCAAATAGGGGGGAAAAAATCAGCATTGGCTAAGAGAGACAAAAATAAAAAAAACAACAGAATTATCATAGTTATCAAATGTGTTGTTTTTTAGGTCCAGTCTTTCCTCACTTGTAGAGTAGCATATCAGAATCACGAGAGGTGTAATGATTCTTGTGTAGAAATTTATATTTCATTTGGGATAACCCAAAAGAATATTTAGAGACAGAATAATAAAAAGTCATAACACAGGAAAATCAATCAAACAAAACGTCGCCATCAGACAACAAAGAATGTGCTTTAACAGCCTGTTAAATGGACATAAACTGTATGTGAATCACTGTGTACTGTCCTGAGCTGTTGTGATGCTCGTAACCACAGACTTCATTAATTGGTCTGTATTTACTGTAATAATATGCTTTATGATGTGAATAATAATCTCTTGGTTCAAGAGGATGGACAACATTTTTACTTGCATTATTGATTTAAAATGAACTATAATTGCATGTGTGCCAACAATTTTGAAACATTACAATTCAGTTGATGTGTTTCTCAAACTTATTATGGAAATTATGGATATTATTAAAATATGGTTTATGTCCTAAGGGCTCAGGGAAATTACAGTGAGAACGGAGACGGGAAGCATTCGGACGGTGCAGATGTCTTTTCCTTTATTATTTCTTTATCTCCAGATCAATAGAAAAGATCACAAATAAAAATAGATCGATTGCTCAGATGATCATCTCTAGTTCACTTTCGTCCAACTCAGCAGACCTCTGTCTCTCTCAGCCTCAAAGACAAGCACAAAAATTGGCCATTATAAAGTCACAGACAGTCACTTGTTATCTGCTTATACTCTCTGATTTCTCCTTATTTCTCCTTATTTAATAAATATATTAAATTATTACCAAAGTTAATAAAGATTTTTTTTTATTTGATAAATAATGATTTAGCAATTTCTTGAAATATAGGCTAGCTTGCTGTCTATGTAACATTTAAATCACGTTAAAGAAACAACAAGAATATGTATATATAAAGGTCAAGTATAAGGCTTAAATATATTAAGGTCATATTAATACTATGAAACAACTGGAAGGACCAACAATGGACTCAACTGACTGTTAGCATCAGCAGAAAGAGAGAAATTATAGCTATAAACATGAAGTTACAAATAGAGTTTGTGAGCATGATTCATTACAATAAGCATTTAAATCAATTTCATGGATTTCAAGTCTTTGATATATTTTTATATTTGGATTGCACAGAAAATGTTTATTTTCTATAACAGCTCTCACCGAGATGGACTTTAAAACTTCAACTTTGTTGTGTGCTGTTTCCAGGTTTTTGTGCTTAATATTATTTAGAAAATATGTAAATCCCCTTTGGTTGAAATAAACTGCTGTTTAATGTGCAATAAATAAAACTTAACTTTTTATTATAGCCTGAGGTAAAATTGCTGAAACTGTAGCAGGAAAGACTGATAGAATTAATTTAAATAAAACAGATGAAGCACTGAAGGGATTAGGTTAATAATATTCATGACAGATTCTGTAGACAAATTTAGTCCAGTGCTCATCGTCGTTTATTTTTCTCAGCAGAATCAGTTTGGAGGGAGGGAAAACAGGTGAGGGTCAGCATGGTAGTATCCTTTTTTCTTTTCTTTTTTTTTTTGGTAGACAGCCAACCTGTAACACGTGGACACCCACAAGCAGACACTGACATACAGACAGAATGTTAAAGAGTCTGGATCTGATCCAACTCACATGACATTAATTCCACAAAGAGAAGGTTCATGACTTTCAGAAAAAAATATATACTGGAAGTCATGGACTTGAGAAAATCAGACTGAGAGAGAAAAAGTTACAGGGTTTTCACAAAGTGACCTGTGTTCCCAGGAAATAGTAAAGGGCTTGTTCAGAGATTACAGTATAAATCAATACCAAATTCAGCAAAACTACAATCATAACATAGAAACAATGACATTATGAAATTAATAATTTCAGAAAAGCTGATTTTTTTTTACATTTACAGTATTTGGCAGATGCCCTTATCCAGAGCAACTTACATTTAATCTCTTTTTATAAAACTAAATAATTGTGAGGTAAGGGCATTGCTCAGGGGCCCAAACAGTGGCAGTGTGGTGGACCTGGGATTTGAACTCACAACCTTCCAAACAGCAGTCCAGCGACTTAACCACTAAGCTATCAAATGCATCTATTTTTTTTTTTTGGACTCAATATACAGTACATATATTGATAAATGCCAGTCATCCAAAAATGCAGCTCAGCCACTGCAGTGTGTCAGCTGCCATAGACACAATCAAACTCATCCTCCTTTTGTAGAGTGCCATTATTTTTCATTTAATTGAATGGCTAGTCCTATATTTCTTGCACTTTGTTGCAATATGAACCAATTGTTTTATCTATCTATCTATCTATCTATCTATCTATCTATCTATCTATCTATCTATCTATCTATCTATCTATCTATCTATCTATCTATCTATCTATCTATCTATTTATTTATTTTAATATGTTTCAAATACGAGAAACAAAGTATTTTAATCTATAAGACATAATCTGTGTAAAATTGCAGTAGCTGCATTTGATCTACAAAACCGTACCTAACGCTACACTGCTCAAAGCACAATTTGTCAATATATATAAATCTGGATAAAGTTATTGTGCTTATGAACTGATTAGGTTTCAGCACTTCCTGTTTACTTGAGTCAATTTTCTACTACAACAGCGCTGATGAGAAATCCCATGACGTATATTTAGTCACTTTGTCAAGCTGTCCCTGCTCCGTCGGCATTTAGAAAAAGCCCTGCAGCAACAGACGATGAAGAAATAGAATTACTAACAAACATCAAGACTAATGTGAACCTACAACTGCCCATGCTGAGGATTTTCACAAGCTTTAGCTTTAGCTGGCATTAATCATGTCTTTATCCAGTTCTAAATGTATTTGATGCCAGAGCACATTGATAGATTTTTAATAATTCATTATAGCCTACGGTACATCAAGCTGATCCTAAAACAGACAGATCATTTTCATATGCTATAACACGGGAGAACTAATACGTTATAACCTTTGATGTAATCTGTATAAATATATACTACAGACCTACACAATACACAATTTGCTCAGTAATGCTTTGATTATTTATTAGAGATACAATATATAGCTTTTGTTTCCCTTTTTTATTACTTTTCCACAAACAGAACAACTTTTCCAGCTATTGATGCTCGGATCAACTCCAGTGAATTCTAAGTGACAACTAACAATTAAAAAATGACTTTATTAAAGATATTTTCACAAATAATAAATTTTATAGATTAGTCTCAGCAGATTCATTAAAGAAAATGACGCTGTTTTTAAAGTATAGTGATTTTTTTGTTTTTGTTTTTAAGAGCTTCATGCCTGTATTTCATTAAAAACTTATTTATGTCTTTCATTTAACTGTTTTTTTTTTTTTGTATTTATAGAACACACTAAAAACTTGGGTGGTGTACTTTATGAAAAATGGATTTTGGATCACAGAGCTCATGGAAGAATTCATTATTAATTGGAGTTCTCATAAAAGTGGAATTAAAGCCTTTCATAAGCACACACAACCTTTGAAATGATAAGCAGTTATTTTTTTTAATCGTTTTTCTGCTCTCTCATCAGTGAGAGAGAAACTGATTTATGAAAACGACTGGACGAGATTTCGATTATCTCAGATCTCTGTTTTTTTTTCATTCTACAGCAACAAACTGTTGGCCCTCACATAGCCTATTGAAGTTTTAATATTAATATTAAAAGTAAGTTTTTCTGTAATTGAATTGTTTAGTCACTCGCATGTGGAGGAGTTTTCTAATTTGTGATAAAAAAAAAAGACAATGAGCTCTTTCAGATTTCAGATTTATAATTTCATGCCAAGCAGCCAAACAATTTATGAAAATCTTGAACAAAGAACGGGGGTCACGGTGGCTTAGTGTTTAGCATGTTTGCCTCACAACCCCAGGGTTGGGGGTTCGATTCCCGCCTCCGCCTTGTTGTGTGGAGTTTGCATGTTCTCCCCGTGCCTCGGGGGTTTCCTCCGGGTACTCCGGTTTCTTCTCCCGGTTCAAAGACATGCATGGTAGGTTGATTGGCATCTCTGGAAAATTGTCCGTAATGTGTGAGTGTGTGAGTGAATGAGAGTGTGTGTGTGCCCTGCGATGGGTTGGCACTCCAGGGTGTATCCTGCCTTGATGCCCGATGACGCCTGAGATAGGGACAGGCTCCCCGTGACCCAGTAGTTTGGATAAGCGGTTGGATAAGCGGTAGAAAATGAATGAATGAATGAATGAATGAATGAACAAAGAACGTATTCCATGATGCTTCTTCTTTTCATTTCAACTTTTTCTGTGTGTATGTGTTTGTGTTTGTGTTTCTTTGATTAAACCCATTAGAAAAATGTACTGTGCAATAATTATTGCACTTTTGGATCTGCTCTTATGAACATGCAAACATTATCTCAGACCAAAATTGTCCCCGAATGAAACACTGTGTAATAACATCAGCGCTTTTCAGCATGGCAAAGGCTACTCAATGGGTATCTGTCATGGCAGCAAACTATGTTATAGTTCAATAGGAAACAACCAGGTTTTATATTTAGATTTTATAAATCACAATCCATAATACTGTCAATTGTACAAGACTAAGGTAGAGGCAAAATTATGTGAAATCTGAAATAATCTGCCTCTGAAGGGTTAACACTCAGTGCTAGACCCAAGTCAAGATAATATGGGAAGGTTGTGTCAGGAAGAACAACCTATACTGTATAAAACCTCTGTGGTGCCTGCCTATGGACAACAACTATAGATACTATACTTTGTTTACATAAAACTATAGACACAATACACTAGGCAGTCAAAATATCATCTTTAGACAAAATAACCTTTAAGTAAACAGCCATTTTAAACATGCCAACACTTTATACAGTAGTTTATGTTACGCAATCACTAGACACCAGTCATGTGTCAGCACTGTGATATAGGTCAAGTGCTTCAGTTCATTTTCACATCAAACATCAACAGTCTCTAGAGTTGGAGTAAATTAGAGCAAAATTGAGGTTCATCCAATAAGCAGCAGATCTGTAGGAAGAAACGCTTTTTTGTTGACATGATGGCTATGGTGACTCAAATAAGTATATAATACACTTTACAACCACTCTGAGCCGAAAAGCATCTGAGGAAAGACATGACACCAACACTTGATGGGCTACAGCAGCAAAAGCCCACATTGGATTCCACTCCTGTCAGAAAAAAAACAGGAATCTGAGGCAACAGTCAACACGGACTCACAAAAAAATGAACAATGAAGACTACAAAAATTCCTGATGATTATACATGCAAACATTTGACAGCTAGTGTATGTTTCTATAAAGAACATGGCCGGTGGTGTCAGAGAAATACAAGCATGTCTTATATAAACATGGCTTTGATTCAGGCTGTCATTCCTTCCTCCGTTAACAAATCTCATGCCAATGCTGGAAATAATGCTCTTTATATTTCTCTTAGTAGTGAATAGAAAATAGAAAACTGTCAATCAATAACTTACTATGTAAAGTCTTTGCAAAAAAGCTTATATTGAATTACAGATGAGGAAATTTAATGGGTTCATGTGCTTCCATTAAAATAATCATCCAGTGATTTTAATATTTTTAATATGGGGATTTAACATCTAATGTCTCAGTATTATCAAAATATTATAAAATGGATGTTATATGTGCAGTGTGATGATCTTCAGGGAATTATCATACAGATTGTTATCCAGTAATATGATCAGGGGCCAGAAAGTATATATTAAAGATCATTTACATACAGGATTTTAATTACAATTCAAGTAAAACTATATTAATGCATACATTCTTGCTGTTGTGAAGTGAGGAGAGGCTGAAAACCTTTTTTATGGAAAATTCTGTAAAAAATAAATAAACAAACAAACAAATAAATGCACTGCATAATGAGACATCTCAGTGGTATCAGTGAGACACTGTGTGTCTGAAAATTTTGACCTTGCCTTTTGTAAATTGTAAAGTTTGGAGACTAAAAAAAAGAAGGAAAAATATTATCTAAAAAATATATCTAATAAAATGGAAAAAAAATATTTTAATGATTCATATAATTTAATAATAAAATAGTGTTCTTGTTGTTTTTTTTAATAAAAAAAAACATTCTAGTCTTTATATCTCATGTCATGCTTTTTTTTTCCATGGCAGTTTGTGAAAACATTTTTTTTTTTTTTTTTTTTATTAATTATTTTTTTCAGCCTGCTAACAATGTCTTCTTGAGCCAGACACAGAGCACCTGGAGTGTAGCCACAAACCATTTCCCTGCTGCATTAGACCTAATGGCTCATTTCCTAATAACCTCATCTACAGTAATGAGATGACGATGTGTAATGTGAGTAATGGCAGAGTTGTGAGTGCCTTCAGTGACAATGTTGGACTATCTACAGCGTTGCACTATTTTCATAAGCACATTGCTTCATTATCCCAGATGAGCTAGTTGTATTAGGATATGCTCTTCTTTTTTAAACATTCTCAAGAGCAGTATGCAAAGCAAACAGTAGTATTCGGTACATATCTTCAAGCAGCGATTACAGGGTCCAAGCATCTACTGTTCAGCTTGGTCCAAACCAAATAATAGCAGACACTCTGTTATTCAGATGACAAGTCACCCTATTATAATGACAAATTCATATTATTTATATATAAAAGTCTTTGAAATTCTGCAAACTTGCTTTCCTTGTGTACAACGTGGCACTAAACCCATTGAGTATGAATTGAATGCTGTTTATGCCACCACAGACATCAGCAGGCTCATATTTCCTCTTGCATACAGGAATATGCTGACATAATGGTAATGACAAAAACAGAGTGTGTCGAGTTTGTTGAGCTCTTCCCAGAATCCCAGGTGTTGGAAACATGAGGCAGTGAAACAATGCAGAGCCACTTCACACGCTGTAGGGAGGAAAGAGGAGGCCTGCTGACTCATGGGCTTATTTTTTCTGTTGTGCATCGCCAGCACATTTTACTAATTCCTCACATATTGCATTTCTGAGTGATTGCATGGCTTACACACACACAATATCTTGGATTCATATAATAAACCATTGCCCCTTCGTGTATTTTTTGCTTGGTTAGGTTAATATGTTTTTTTTCTAATGATGATGAATGGTTATTGGCATTTATCACAATACGCATGCAAGTACAAAGAAAATCAGTTTTTCAATTTGCAAAGAAATTGATATAGTCGATAAAACATTTACGTACATTTACTAAAGAATTGATAAATATTGTCACCTTTGTACTATGTATACGTGATCTATGCAAGCAATCTGCTGATATAAAATCCTTATTGTTTGTTGGTCTGTTTTAAAAGGCTCATCTAAGTTTTTATGACATTTAATGACTTGTGTCACGTCGATCATTCTCACAATGTCATCTATTTAAAATCTTTTACGTATCAGTTCTTCCTAGCAGCTGGAACTGTTGACTCGAGTCCTGGACCTGATTTAAAATGCACATTGACTCCATCTGCCTTTTTTTTAAGCTTCTTACATTTTAATGTCTGTGTCAGCTTGATGCCGAAATTAGATTTTGTGAAAAACATCCAATGCAGATTGTCCTAGTTTGATCAGAAACTTGGCTCAAGAAGTCCGTTTTAGATCTGTGTTTAAAAATAGCCTAGAGTTCAGTGGCATGTTCAGAATAAATCAGATTTAATGGTTCCAATGCACAATATCCATAAGGGAATGAGGTACTTAATTAGTTCACACATCAACACTTGGTTCATGACAGTTATATGATCTTGACTCCATACGGATTCTTGCTCCAATGAGTCCTTTGAAAACTGCTACTACAGTCTTATGTAGATGAGATGTTCTTTAATGCTTTAGTGCTATTAAAGATGTTGGAGGGTAAGATATGAAAACCTTGTTCACCCATCCATGTGGATGTGTCTGATAATAAGTGCCCCTCTCTCTCTCTCTCTCTCTCTCTCTCTCTCTCTCTCTCTCTCTCTCTCGATCTCTCTCTTTCTTCTCTCTCTCTATGTGTGTGCCAGAATCACAGAGTGGAAACAAAACTATGCCAAGCCAAATTCAGGCTAACTTGCAGACATGGCCATTAAAGAAATCTTTTTTTTTTGTCTTTCCGTTCCTTATAATCCCATCTGCTAAAAATATATTCATATTTGCATACAACGCACACAGCTCAATATGTTCCCGAATTCTGTTCATTTGTCTTAATTGCAGAAGACTGTCTTTCCTGCCAGTTATTTAATGTCACATTCAAAAAGAAAAAAAGTAAAAAAAAAAAGATCTGTGCATTCAAGCAATATTAGTAGAGTATAAAATTAATTAAAGTGCACATACAGTACACACAAATAAACTACAAGCACAAATAAACAAGCAGACGTTAGGATTCACAGCGTGCTGCTTCACGTTTTAAGATATAGCAATAAACAATATTTTGGACTTTCAAATGTTCTTCCATATATAATAGCAAATAACAGGCATTGTCACTGCTGAAAAAGAAAATTGAGACCTGTCTAATTTACAACAACGTGCAATTTCAAGAGAAATGAAACAATGTCAAGTGGAAACTTTATGTAGAGAAAATGTTAATATTAGCCATCGCTGGTTATTTGATTGTACTGTAGTGTAAATATCAGTTCATCACTATCTGAGTGTGTGATGTGTTTCGAGTAACCACATTTGGAACACGATCCTGTATTCTTGTATGTTTTATGGGTGTCACATCAATATTATGTGTTGTCTCCATAGGCAAGGCTTGTTTTCTCTTTTTATTAGATTCTGAATCTTGGCTGAAACAATAGAACCAGATGAAGTTTCACAGTAAAAAAAAAATACTTAAATAAATACAAAACAATGACTTGACATTCAAGTTAGTCTCTTGTGATAATAAGCACATAATAGATTGAAATTGAAATAAAAACAATGGATGACTCTGTAACTATTAAATTCTATTCTATAGAATTATTCATCTTTTGAAATGGTCTTAAAGCCCAAAAATGATATCCAGTATTGGTACTGGGTCAATACCAGCAAGATGGTGGATCAGATATTTGAGGGAAAAAATGAACTTGATAAGATCCTGTAACAAATGGAAAAGATTATTAATGGATTTGGACAGTTTTTTTAGACATGGAAATTAAACTAGTGCCCCAGCTCTTTTGGAGGAAGGAATAATTCATGAACCGTTCAGAAAAATAATTAATGAAGGGGTGGTGTATTGTGGCCCGAAATGAAGCAGACTTAATCTATCCAGCCTGAAGTTATGTATTTTTTGATAACAACACAGCCCAAGGTGATTTATTCCTACTAACCTACGACGATTTTCCAACACTAGCATTTATTATTTATTAAACAATAACAAGTCACATGTTTAAGGTATTACTGTTTCATAATAGAATAAGTACATTGATATAAACCTGGCAAGCTTGCAACAGGAATTACATTCATGCTGTAAGATATTAACTCACTCATGGATCTGTGGGACAGGAATAATCAAATACACAGACCACAAGCTGCTGGGTTTGATGAATTTGTCATCTGTCATTAGCCCCTAAAGAATTCCAGCAAGTCAGGAGTATAACTACAACAGATTACGTATGAACAAGACACTGTGTCAAGGCTGATGCTATGGGAACCCTTCTTTGAGGAGGTTGTGTATGAAGCTCTGTGAGCACACACACCAATTTAATGGCCCGGATAGGACACGTGACAGGCGCACAAGTGGACTGGGAACAGAACATCAATAGCCCTGAATGACCTGGGACCCTGGAGTGGGCTCAAGGTTCAGGTTATAGAACCTGATAAAGGTGTGAAGAGAGGATCAGCCAGCCAGGGCTAGGGCACTGGATGAGATGATACCCTTAGTGTGGTGAGCTCTAATGCCAGGAAGGAGTACTTACACCACAAGCTTAAGCGGTGGATGTAAGTTCTCTAGGCTTATTTCAAAGCCCAACTCTAACCCTCTAGCAGTGGGATTCATTCTTAGCCCACCTGGCAGAGATGACAGCCCAAAGATCCTGTCTCGCCTGATGGATCCGGACCTGTCCATGCTGACCAGCCTTTGACAAGGGGGCTCGGCTCGCAACACACACCCTCTTCTCCACTATGAGTGAGCTAGGAGGGGGCCAGGTGCAGCTGGAAGACAGCTCAGGCTGCTCACTGTGGTGAGGGATAAATTCCCTGAAAACTGCCATCCCTGTTGTTGATCCTTGTTAATCAAGCCATAGTTGCCTCTTAATGGCAACTACCGCAGACATTGAATGGCCTATGACATGGGTTGTCTGCTTTGTGGCATGGAGCGCAAGATTAGAGACTCGGCAGAGCTCAGACACTGCGTCAGATTTCAATCCATTGTCAAAGTCGCGCTTATTCAGCAGGTTAGCCTGGTAGGCCTTCAAGATGCCATGCTCTCTTCTGAATCAGGAGAAATCAACATGCAATCTCCTGAAAACTAAACGGTGAGATCAGAGTCAGGGGAGATGGCAGGAGAAACAGAAAGAGTAGTCACCTGTTCCACTTCTGCCAACTCAACCTGCAAACTACATGATCAATGCCGTCATGCTGCCTCGGCGGATGTGGGACCCGTCCCATGAGGAACAGATGCTTTGCTGGAAATACAGCCATGCGGGATAGTAGCTTACACAAAGAAATCCTCTCATAATGCATGCGGCTGGCTTCCTCAAGAGCCGACTGAGCATTCTTCTCTCACAGATATAGCGGGAGAACAGATGCACACAGTTCTTAAAATGCTTGCTCGCCATAATGTATATTTTTTCCTCTAGCTTTTGACAGACAGGACAGACAATGACACAAACATATACAGAGCGTTTTCTGAAGACAAAGAAACTGGAGTAATGTGATGTAATGTTACGTGTCCTATCCGAGCCATTAAACTGGCATGTGTGCACACAGAACTTCAGACACAACTTCCTCATACAAGCATTCCCATAGTGTCAGTCTTGATGCAACATTAAGTTCCCTCAAAAGGGAACTAGAAATCAGTATGAGAGAACAGTATCTCAGCTAGGCACAGAGCCAGAATGCATAGACTGTGGTGATATTGCTTCCATTTCTACCTCTGGTATCTTCCCATTATTGACTCGTGTTCCTGTGCACATAGAGTTAATCTTTCTAGGTTTAGGCCACACCCACTTTGGTTTTGAATCCAAATACATGTACAGACATTGGCATGTTGTTACACTCATAGTCTACAGTGGGTTTTTTTTGTTATCTTTATTACTCTTTTCACATGTAAGCAGTCACATTTTGCAGTGCAATTGAACACATCATTAGTGATATTATTTGCACTCATTAGGTGGGTGGGTAATTAAATTTCAACTAACTTTTGAGACACATCCCAATGGTGCTGCATCCATGACCATCCCAATCTCATTCTATGCCCTTTGCCCCTTTGGTCATCCACGGATCTCCACACATAGTGGACCAAACTCATGAGAGCTGAGAAAAAATGGCCTGAGAATCGACGGGTCCATTCAAAATATAAATTTTTTTTGGGATTAAACCAACTGACACCTAAAACTCTTTTCTACATTACCTACCTTTTTAGCTCTTATCCTCTTTCACCTGCACCACCCATCTCTTTGACTTTGACAGTATATTTGGAGCAGATGGTGGCAGCTATCAGCAGCTATTTCTCCACAATACCCTCACTTTAACCACACTCTTGGCCTTTCACTTTGATTGACACTGATGTGTCTGAGGTTATCCACAGCAAGTGCCTAACAAACTGTCCTCTGGAAACCATCTCTTTGTGTCTCCTCTTAGCCATTTCTTCTACTTTTATCTCAGCATGAACTCCATCCATACTCAAGCAGGTTTGGCTGACTCAATTGCTCAGGAAAACAACAATAAAAACAGTAGAGATAGAGAACAAAACACTCTTCTCTTCCATTTTCCAATGTGACATAATCGCTCTCTATAGCTAGGTTTCTTCTCTTCTCACACAGACTCCATTCGGTTTGGCTTCAACAGTGACCACTCAGCTGAGACTGCGTAGCTGGCTCGGGTAAATGCTTTACTGTCTGCAGAAGCTGTTTCCAAATCATCTGTGTTTATCCTGCTAGGCCTATTGGGGCTGATATCTACTGTAGTTGTGATACTATATGCAAGGCTAAAATATATCAATAACTCAAAAATGAAGCTATTAGGGTTGAGCTAATTGACTCATTGACGACCTGTTAAACTAAGAACATAGTTCTGTGTTCTTTAATTACATTATATTAAATTAATTACCAATCACCATTCACCGCCTAATTTCCATAACTGAATCTATCTATAAGCATTTGAGTTGAATTAAGCAGACTTGTCAACTTAAAAATAAATCTGTATTGCAATATAGTCTTAATGTAAGGTTTTTATGGACCAATTTCGATTTCAATAAAACTATTTCAGAAATGTGAGAAATAAATGCCCATGATTGTGAAAGTGTTAAAAAATAAAGGAAACCATTAGCTTCAAAAGACAAAGAATTAATACATTTATTCATTTGAAAATAAATAAACAAATAAATGGAAAGTTTGAATGGAAATGCTCACGGCTTTGCTTATGTAGAAGAAGTGGACGGGGCTAATAGCCACTGGCGCTTGATGAGAAAAAAATAATTTATGCTTGTTTAAAAAAAGTTTATACTTTCAGTTAGAAAAAATTTAGTGTTCCATTTGAGAGAATAATACATATTTAAAATTCATACACCAGAATGTAAGTCATAGTCATAGTGTATAGTATGCAATGCTTTTACAAAAACATTTGGAATTTAAGGCAATTAATTTCTCCAAACAGATGCAATGTAGGAAGTGCAGACAAAATGTTGCTCATGTATAGAACCATTATTTATTTTTTAAGATATGTAAGAATTATATACTGTCCAGGATTGTGAAACAGTTTTCCAAACAAGACTATTATAACTTTTATAACCAAAATGAATTAATATGTGTTTGGTAACTTCCGTCACTCTTTGACTTGCATGCTGATGATCTTTGTTTGAAGCTAAAATGAAACTTTTGTATTTTTTTAACTTTTATTCATCACCGTATCAAATCCTTCTAATTAGATCGCTAATACTAATACGCTGATCCTTCCATACTCTTTTGCCAACCTGAAAAATATTGTTCTATAAATCCACTTAACATGCAGAGCGTGACTTTTTTTTTGTGTGCCACAGATAAGTGAAATTAAAAGCCATCATGTCTGGGCTGCTAATTAGTGTGAAAAATATGCTTTCAGTCCAGAGTGTTTTAATCCAGATAAGAAAGAATAGTCGTGTAATCTGTTAGGGAGCCTATTCACTAGGGTCGATGACATATACAAGCTGTTTACTGTACATACCGTATAAATTCACCTCTGTAGCAGTTTACTGTATAAGTGAGGAAACATGGAGAAGCAGCATCCATTCCAGTTGATTTAGGGTAATCATACAGACTGATGTCCAATCTAAAATGTATCAGAGAGTGGAAAAATACATTAAAGTATGCTTATGGCTCAGTTTTAAAAACTAATAGCTGTGCTTTGTTGATGCGTTCTCCTTGCAAAGAGGTTAAAGAGGTGGGGGGGGGGGCTAAAGGAAAGTTTGAAAAGGGCTGAGCTGGTCATAATCGGTTTTTATTCTGCAATAAACAAGAAATAGATTTTATTACAGTGAAATTGAATCAGTAATGGCTTTTTGTATTTTGCTTTTTCCATTTTTTTTTTTTTTTTTTTTTTTGTTATTTGTTGTCTCAAATTGAAATGAAAAGAAGTGGAGTAGTATATACTTGCGACGAATGCCATCTATACTCTCTAGTGGATTGATAAAATGTAACTCTATTATAATTTCATTATGTAGTCATTCTTTGCATCTGTTACAATTTTATTGTGTGTGTGCTGGTGCAATAATGGTATCGACCAAATCTTAAACAAGTTATGTTGAGTCATTGGCATGAAGGATAGTCAAAGACTGAAACGTTTGCACTTTCTACTGTTTATTTTTTTTTTTTTTTGCCACTATTGTATTCTCTTTTTTAAAACTTTTGACAAGACTCTTGTGCTACTTGTCTTATGGATGTGTATTGACAGCTACTAATGCTGCTTGCTTGAAGGTGTGCACTGTCCAGCATTTCTAATGTTTCTAAAGCTAATTATTTTCACAGACATTAAATTAGGGGAGAATCAAAAAGCAGTGACTGCTTATTCATAAGGTCAGGTGGGACAAAGCTTTATCACAAACTATAATTTTTTCAGTTCAGTTCAATTCAGTATAATTTGTACAGTATAGCATGTTTAACAATGGACATTGTCTCAAAGCAGCTTTACAGAACATCATAAATATAGTACAAAAAGTTTATCATACAAAGATGAATATTGTACAAATGTTTAAGATTATTTTTAGACTTATTTAAATTTGTTTGCAATGTTTTTTAATCCCTAATGAGCCTAATTCAAAAGATGATAAATTCTTCATTCACTAACAATAAATGTAAATTTATTATAATAATAAAAAATTACATTCTGTGAGTGACCAAAAATTGTAAGAAAATTTTATGCTAATGCTATTTACTATAAGATGAACTTACATTCATTTGTTCAACATTCTAGATTTTTCTTTTTGCCCTCATTGTCATATTCAATTCGAATTAATTCAATTCTATTTATTTGTATGGCACTTTTAACAAATGAATTGTCTCAAAGCAGCTTTACAGAAGCATAGAAACTGAATAATATTTGTAAAGTTTAAAAATAAGTTACGATAAATATAAAAATATATCTCAAAGATATATCCATAATGAGAAAGCCTGAGGTGAAGGTGGCAAGGAAAATCTACCTGAGATGATATGAGGAAGAAACCTTGAAGAGGAACCAGCCTCATTTGGGTGACACTGGACAAGAAATAATGTAAATGTGAATAATGTCCTTTCTACAACAGTTTGTAGTCAAGTGAAGAACTAATAGGTGAGGGTAATTTCAGAGTTTATTACAGACTTAACACTGATTCCTTCCTGTTGAAGTCTTCAAATGTTCACTGAAGAAGACCTGAGCACAAAGCTGACCGATGCAATAGCAGTTCAAAGACGTTATAGTCTTTGAACTGTCATTCAAGTGGTAGCTGTATAATTTTTATTACACCTAGTTGTGAAAAATGGGAATTGCAAAGTGCACTTGAATCAGAAGGAATCCTGTTGCACCTTGTTCTAGATCTCTATGAACATTTTACTGCTGGAAGAGCACGGGACTAGACAGCTAATGCTAACAAAATCAGCAGGATCCCAGTTTTACATCAGAACGGTGGCTGCCAAGATCTACACTGTATCCTATATTGTATACTTACGCACTGTTCTACTGCATTGTGACATATAATACTGTTAATCTCATGTTCACACTTAGAATCACAAGAAGAATCAGAAGAAGAAATGTACTTCAAGTACCCCTTATGATGGACTTATTCAACTGAAAAAAACAAAGTGTGGAATGTTGGTCACTTCTTGCACTCCGCAGTCACAGTTTTGCTTACGGAGATAAAAAAGGGAAGGGGCTAACAGACACTGATGCTGAATAAGAAAAAAATCATTTAAACAGTTTATTTTTCTGATTAGTAAAAAGCTTTAGACCAGTTACAAACCTTTTCTGAGATAGTGCTACCCTTCTAAAATGTACACTCTAGATGGTAGTGTACAAATTGCATATTGGAAGTGCGGAGAGGGGGGACACGGTGGCTTAGTGGTTAGCACGTTCGCCTCACACCTCCAGGTTTGAGAGTTCGATTCCTGCCTCCGCCTTGTGTGTGTGGAGTTTGCATGTTCTTCCCGTGCCTCGGGGGTTTCCTCCGAGTACTCCGGTTTCCTCCCCCGGTCCAAAGACATGCATGGTAGGTTGATTGGCATGGGAAAAATTGTCTGAAGTGTGTGAGTTTGTGACTGAATGAGAGTGTGTGTGCCCTGTGATGGGTTGGCACTCCGTCAAAGGTGTATCCTGCCTTGATGCCCGATGACGCCTGAGATAGGCACAGGCTCCCCGTGACCTGAGGTAGTTCGGATAAGCGGTAGAAAATGAATGAATGATACATCATTTGGGATGTCATTTAGCTATTATTTTTAAATCAAAATATGTGGCATTAAATGCAGTACATTTCCCCAAACATAGGCAAAGAGGAATCACAGACAATATGTTGCTGATGTACAGAACCATTTATAGTTTAAAATGTGTTTGGAGATACGGAGAAAGACTGGGGGATTATGGAGGGGGTACTGATTGTATGTTAGACTTTTGTGTACACACAGTGGCTTTGTTTCCCATGTGAGGGGTGAGAAAAAGAAGAAAAATATCTCTCACTTATCCTGATTTTTAGATTGTTTTCAGATATTTTGAATGGTCTTAGAGATGTTGTTGGCATGTTCATTTATTAATTTATTTATTCAATATTTTTTTAAACCTGGCAACCCTGGTTAACAATAATAACGTTGTGTGATTAAACATGTAAAGCCATACAGTATGCTGGATGATTGTTCATTCTATTACAGGATCGTAGCCAATAGCATGAGTCAAGTGTGATAACATCTTGATTTAATTTACTTTGAGGTTATGGCAGTATTTCTGTCGTATACGAGAAACTGCTGTTAGTAAGTCTGAAAATGTAATGAAATGGACATGGGAACATGAGATTGAAGATCAACAATGTAGATATGTTGTCGTTTTGTCCATATTTACTCTAATTCTCTGTTCAAATCTCATTTGGGTTTAGACCTAAAGAGGCTTTTAACTTTAATATAAAATTATATTGATGGAGAAAAAAAACCAAGCAAAACATTTTTGCAGGAAGATTTCAATTGCTGTAATGGAGATAGATTTGATCAGCTGAATTTTGCAGAATGACAAAAAAAATGTCATTTCATGACTCTGAATAACAATCAATTTACAGCCAAGCACAGAAAAGTGTGTGGGGGTGCAGGGGTAGGTGCGGCGGGGTGGGGCAGTAGAGGAACGCTCTAAGCCTAATCATGTGAGAAAGTGTAGCATTTCCATTTCAATTTTTTATTGCTTCCTTCCTTCTAACTGAAATGGCTGTCTACAGTTTCCTCTAATTCAGTCAAGATTGATATTTCCAGATGTTTCCACCATATGCCACAGCTCCAGTATAAACCCTTAGCACGTGATTCAGTATGAAATATGTTTGCACCATAAGTGGAATGCAGAGATATGACTCTATTTCACTCTGCTCGTGTTACCTTGAAGGTGTTTGCCTACATCTGAAGGTGCTGCTGGCTTATTTTGTTAATTAATGTCATTACTTACACAGTATTAAAAATATATATATTTACATTATTAAGTGTGTCTTTGGAAAATAAGCAGTAATCTAAATTTAAAACCATGTAAAATATATTCATATATATTTTCATCAAACTTCATTCTAAATTTAAATTTTATATGCATTAAATTTTAATGCATATTGTTCAAATATTTACAATACAATAAATTAAAGCCTACGCAACATTCAATCCGGCGTGTTTGAACGTATCAGGCTGAGAGTGTGTCGTCAGACCCAATTTTATTGTCACACTAATAAAGTTCAATTCAATACTTAATAATTCAATACTTAAATAGCCTAAAGTTTTGCTTAACCTACACTGCATGCTAAATGTGCTTTATTAATACTGCATAAGTCATGATCTTAATTAATGGCATGAGTTAACAAACTATTAATACTTAATTACATGCTTTTGAGACATAGATTTTCCTTGCTTGCCATTTTGCATTTAAAAAATGAGCATTGCAAAACCATTTCACGTATAACGAGAGCAGGGGACGGCGTAACAATATCAACGTCGAGAGCAGCTTGCCAAAAAGCTCAGCTGAATGGTGGCTCAAACTTATTGTGACAGGAGAGCAAACCAATTTACTAACAAAAAAAAAAAAAAAAAAACACAACACATTTAATCACTTGGTAAATATAAGCACTGTTATCATTATTAGTAAAGTGCTTAGATTTGTGCCAAAGGGTTTCATAACATTCATCCATAATAAATATAGTTAAATGGTGTTTAATATTATACAAACGTTCAAGACTAATATTTGACATATATTTAAATGTGTTTGTATTTATCCCTAATGAACAAGACTGAGGTGACTGTGGTGAGGAAAAACTCACTTAGATGGAAGCAGAAGAAACCTTGAGAGGAACCTGACTCAAAAGTGAACATCATCCTGATTTGGTTGACACTGGAGGGTGTGATTATAAGCTGTTACAGTATAAACACCGGAGAGTATTATTATGAATAATGTCCTTTCTCCAGTCAGATACAGTCTGATAATTGTGCATTGATAAGCAGGTTGTTGTCCTCAAATCCCACATCTGCCATCTTCTCTTTGAATGTTTGAATCCTCATGAAGTGGAATCCAACTGGAGCTGGTAATGTTCATCTCTAGATACCTCAGGATCCTCACAGGGTCGGGCTCTTCTCACTGAAGGTCCGATGTCTTTATGAAGTGAAACACAACTGAAGCTGGCGCAGTCTCTGTAAGCCGTGGGATGGGTAGAAAAAGAGAAGCAAGTGGAGAGGAATTAGTGTAGATGCAGTTCATAATATTTACCGGCACTAGATAATAATGTATATTTGATCAGATCTACTGGAGCACACGGTCTTGGGATGTATTATGTGTATGCCTGGCTTAAGAGATATGTCTTTAATCTACATTTTAAAATTGTGCGATTACATTTAATATCGTGCTATGCTAATTTGCCGAGATACATACGTTGTGTATGTATGTTGTGGCAGTGTAAGAAGCCTGCTTAACTATGAGCATTTATGTATATCTGCTATTCATATATAACTCATAGTACATGCAACACAATATTTCCTGATGCCTTAAGGATGAGTGCATGCATTATTAAATTATTATGAATGCATAAAGAATGTGGACCTTAGAGAAAAGTTTCACCTCATGTTCTTCTACAGAGGGTCACATTTGTTCCCCTTAAACTATTAAATAAATCAGGAAAGATACTGCAACATGAGGTTCAATCCCCCTGGTCATTGAATAAGATGTATCTGTCAGTCCTTATACATGCTGGATTCATGGGGCATCTTAACTCATTCACTTCGGTTCTATCTTTCTCTCAGATCTTAATTAAACCGGTCAGGTTTTCTAATTACATAATGAAAAGGACTGGTTCATTCAAGATGACAGAATTTGTTTGTGATAGACAGACAGAAAATGGTTTCTGACACTAACATGTAAAAGACACGAACAAATTACAAGTCCTTCTTTTTTTTCGATGCCGATGATGTATATTCATAGTGACACTATGGCCATTAGCTAGAGAAACAGAGCACCGTTTTGTGGAAAGTTCTGCTGCAAGGTGATGACACATGAGCCACTGAGAGAAAGAGAGAGGCTGCCATGTTACTAAGTCCTTGCCAGGTCTGTGCATCTCAGCCTCATCAAGCTTTATTCAAACTGGAATAATTTATACTAAAATGCCCCACAGGTGTTCTGAAGAGTTTCTACAGACATAGATCAGCGAGAAACAGCCTGAAAGATGTGCTAGCTGTGTGGGAGGAGTGTGTATATGTGCTGGGGTGTGTGGCATTTTTCAGTTTGCTAAGGCAAAATGAGAACAGCTCTATTACCTAAGACCGTCATTGAAACACTCCGCTGTCACATAAGGTCACTCGAGCAGTAATGCCATGACATGCTCAAACTCATTTGAGAGTTCTATAAAAAATGTGTCTTGACCTTGAGAGTGAGCTTTGACTCCTCTACACCTACTCATCCTCTTAGTATAGAAACACAAAGAATAGCATGGCTTTGCTGCTGCACTGCTCCTCACACGTTGTGAAGAAAAAGTCAATAAGTATTTTCAAATATTAAAAAAATGCAAATATTCTTGTTTTCTTTGATATAAAAAATATTTTAGAGCTGCTATTTAGCTTTATAGTCTGCTGAATATGAAACAGGTTTTTTCCCTGTATGTTGTTTTTTTTTTTACTTCAGTTTCCCTACTGCATATCTATTCTTTTATGGTCTCCTTGTTTATTCCATTCTTCGACTCTTTTTCTTTCATAATGCCACTCAACTAGAATGACTAAGAGCACTGAATTTCTCACCTTCTGCTACAGTATGACCTTACAGAGAACTGTATAAGCTGTAAAAGAGAGCAAGACGAGGCTGCAATCTTGACAACTGTGCATTCCAAAGAAGTCTAATTTACTATCTTAATCCTGACGATCATGGGTGTCCATGCAGTGAATAAAAGTTACAATTATGAATCAAACTAAATTACAATATTTGCCTAGACTAATGATATGTGATGCTTGTGGGAATTATGTGAAAGGCATTCAAAGGAGTTCTTTCTATTAGAAAAGGGGATTCCTCGGCAGGGAGCATGGAGATAACAACAACAATTCGTTTACAAAAATAACATGAAACATCCACAGGGAAAAAAAAAACATGGGAAACATGGTGTCATGACATGGAAAAGAGATAGGAAAACATACACTGAGGATATCAATATGGCAACAGGTTACGTAACACAACACAGACAAAACAAACAAAGAAACATGATAAAGAAAACACGAATACTGTCTGAAGCCACATGCAACACGGAGTAAATAAATAGGCAGCTTAGTAAAAAGCCCATTAGGAATATATGAGTACAGGCAGGAATCAGACACTTAAAAACAACACAAAAACAAAGACACGTGACACTTAACATCTTGCCGGAACGCTCCTTAATGTTCCGATAAAAATGTCCAAGCAGAGTCCTGACACCTCAACACGAGTGAAGGAGCTTGCGTACTATTGCGTACTATGGTGCACTTTGGTGAATCGTAGGGTTATGTCACTGGGCATGTAATACTCCCTTTAGGACCATTCTTGACAAACAAATCTGGGAGAAGCCATAAAAACAGTCAATCAACAAATCAAAAAATCAGGATCTGATTATTAATTAAAAAAAAATCATGTACCTTGGTGAGATTAGGATTACCAGAACCTGCCCGTGGAGCCGGGTACCCTGGTGTGCTGGATGGATCAAGGACTTTGGTTGAAGGCTTTATGAGCAGTGGTGGCTCAACTGGTTAAGGCTCTGGGTTGTTGTTCGGAGGATCGGGGTTCAAGGCCGCTGCCACTGCTGGGCCCTTGAGCAAGGCCCTCGACCCTCCCTGCTCCAGGGGTGCTGTATCATAGCTGCACCCTGCACTCTGACCCCAACCTCCTCAGTTGGGATATGTGAAAAAAAGAATTCCGCTGTGCTGTAATGTATATGAGGCGATAATAAAGGCTTCTGTGCCCCGTTCTACATTACTGTATGTAACACTCACACTTTAAGACACTACATGGTCTAACCACAGAACAGATGCACACAATAGCTCAAGCAGACAATGACAATGACAAAGACCGAGACCGAGACAGGACTAGAACTAAAACAAGCAGTTGGGACTCACACAGCACACTGAAAGAGGGAATTTGTTTGTTTTGATTAGGCATCCAACCATATAATCGTATGAGTATATTCACCGATGCAGCCAGTTATTGCTATGCCATATGTTTTAAACTTATCACTGCTGTCGATGTCACAAAGTTTGGTCGATGACAGTGATAAACTTACTAACAAATTCCAAAATCAACCCCATTGCTGTCAATTAGGCATAAAATTTAATTAAACATTTCTGATGTTTGGTTGTATATCTGTGCTACGAAAGCAATGGATTTAAATGGCATTGTAAAGAAATCCCTATAGAATATGTCATTGTTTTGAAAAAGAAAATCAGCACAATTTTGGAAAATTTGGAATTTGGAAACAAATTCTGGTTCAATTGTAAGCCTTTATCTTTTAACTCAAAAGTCTTTGAGATACTCCTTCAGTTCTTCAGATACATTATAGTAGAAAAGTAGAAAGTAAAAAAAAATTTAATTGCTAAAGAATTAGCTAAAAATATGAAAGTAATACTGCAAGAAGGATTCCTGAAAAGAAATCATTTCGTTCTCGCTCACACACTGATTTTAGTTACCGATGGTAAGTTAGTGTCCCTTTAATGAAGGAAGAAACATAAGACTAGCTAAGGCTAACTAACAACAGCTTGATAGTTAATCTCTCAAATGTTAGCTAACACCATAGCTCACGACAGAAACTAGCTGAATGCTAATAACTGGCTGCAAATCCAAAGTGTCTGTACTGTAGATAGCTTACAGTAACGCATTAAAAAACAGTAATTGCTGTCAAAGCTTAGATTGGTGAGGAATTTAACATCCTCCATGAAGCTTCCTGATGCTAAAGCGTCCCAAATGTATGCTTATAGAGAAATATAGTGGTGTTTAAAAATCCACTGCAGGATGTAATTTGCTTTCTGACTGACCGGGTTTGAGAATTTAATATCCCACAGCTTCCGGAGTGTCCTTCCAGGTAGTGATACAGGTCAGATGTAGCTTTTTGACGTGAAGGTTTGGTGTGAAAAGCTATTAAAACTACAGCTAGTCTCTTTACATCAGCCCCATGAGTTTCCCATAACACAGTGAAGATGGACAGCATACGATGCTGTATACTGTCAGGATTTAATAGCTCTGGGAGGTACAGTACAGCTCAGAGCTCGCAGCTTTCTCTCTCTCTCTCTCTCTCACTCTCTTTCTCGTGTGTGTGTGTGTGTGTGTGTGTGTGTGTGTGTGTGTGTGTGTGTGTGTGTGTGTGTGTGTGTGTGTGTGTGTGTGTGAGTTTCTGCAGCAATATAGGCCCTGTCTAGCAAATAGTTGAGACGTGAGTGATGACAAAGCCTTATCGGTGTGTTTTTGAAAGGAATGATAACCATGACTCGAGCTGGGAAGAAGCAGAATCCCACCTCAAGGTTAGGTGTAAGACATTTATTATTAAAAATATCTTTCACCAGGGAGACACATAAGAGAATAAAACACCTAGCCAGTCTTAGATCATCTATAAGCTTTTTTTATGCTGTGCACACATTTCAGACATGTATCTTTCGATCTGGCTGACTGATGCATGATTCAGCTTGAAGTTATCGTCTGATCATCACAGTTTAATGATTATTTTTCTGAAGGTGTATGCTAAAACTCTCCTTCGAGCTGGAGTTGGACAGTTGTTTCAGGTCTCTGGATCGTTGCATAGAAATGGGTGAAAAATATCCAGACGTCCTACTGAAATTCTGAAGCATAGATCCAATGTAAACTGCGCTATCCCATAATGCAACAGAATTGGTGCAAAAGAGCTCTCAGAATCAAAAATGGTGGAAGGCAGAGCGTTCTTTTTAACTGTAAGTGATATGGTTACTAAATGTTGTTCTTTAAGATTAAACTTGTTGAAGGTTTAAACAAGAAAAATCACTAGAAGTTTTTCAAAAATAATACGATGGTGTTTAAATCCCACCACTGCTAAGCTGCAACTGCTGGGCCCTTGAGTAAGGCCCTCAAGCCTCAGGGTAATCTCGTCTACGAAATGCCACAAAATGTATAAATAAGTATGTATTATATCAACAGATGTAATACTGAATCAAATACAATAGGAACTGACACATTACGCAATTTCAGACACACGCTTATATATAGCGTATATGGAAGGAGTCTCCAGTGTCAGAGCTTTGTAACAGCCAAATATTAAGCTTTTCCTTACATATTAAGATTTTCTGACATAAAAAAGTCTTCAGGACTTTGAACTTTGTGGTTTCTCTGTACCTATATTTATGTCTATTAAGTCAACCTGAAAACAGAGAAAAGAGAGAGAGAGGATTAAAAAAAGTGACAACAGAAACATTAGAGGTAATTATAAATGAATAAACTTATTATTCATTAATATAAAAAAATACATCAAAATACTCATCAAAAACAATGGGGACAACGGAACAGTGGTAACAATGATTGTTTTCCTATAATAAAATGAATATATATTTATTTGTCTCAGGATGATAAATTCACTTATTGAGCATTTTTTTATTACATAGTTTATTTTTCTCCATATCTTTAACCAGCAGTCAGGTGTTTCTCATCCTGCTTCATAAAACTGCCTTTGTTTTCTCTTATCTGATTCATGGCTAATAACAGCTCGTTATTTTCATGTCTAGCAGCTTCACTCATTGCTGTGTACTTGGCATCTGGCTGTGATGTGAGTGTGTTTCCCGGAGCTTAAATGAAATTCCTGTCCCTGATATTAAAATACTGTCACAACCACAGATCTGCTTTGAAATGGAAGCTGTTGCCCACAGGGCTTTTAGCGTTTTCCATTTTGAAATTAAAATACCTTTTATGACTGTTTTGTGGTGCTGGTAAATGGTAGGTAACAATCACTTGTTTTGCTAGATTTTCCAGTCA
Source organism: Tachysurus fulvidraco (assembly GCF_022655615.1). Lineage (NCBI taxonomy): Eukaryota > Metazoa > Chordata > Actinopteri > Siluriformes > Bagridae > Tachysurus > Tachysurus fulvidraco. Next base: position 7,118,511 of record NC_062524.1, on the reverse strand, counting down.
TGCTTTGATAGAGTTTAATTACTGTCCTAAATTAATAAGTCTGCTGCGTAAGCATTTTGAGTGGCAAAAAAAGAACATTTTTTAAAAAAAAGTGCTAATAAATCAATTTTTTTAGTGTTGTTGTTGTCTTTTAGCTGCTCCCTGTTACGGCAAACAATTCAATCCAACCATCATCTAATCCTTGCATGTTGATTTTAAGTTTTATATCGGATGCCCATCCTGTCGCAACCCACCCATTTTATATAGGATTTGGACTGGAATATATTGTCACGGATATGCCAGGTTCTCACGACACTTCCTTAGGATCTCAATCACCGGAGTTCTGATAATCATCACATGCCTCTACTGTGCGAGCAAAGATCATCTCATCTGTAAATGCCCAGTCCGTCCAACTCGAGCCCTGGTGAGTATGGTTCAGACCGAACCCTCAGTTTCTTCACCTCTCACCACCCCAGTGCAGATTTCTCTTCCTCATGTCTCCATTTCTGTCACCGCTATGATTGACTCAGGTTCGGCAGGAAACTTCATATCAGCGTCACTCGCTAACCAACTGAAGCTGACACGCGAGCGTCTCCCGTGCAGACTACAGGTACATGCAGTGACCGGCAAACCACTTAACCGAGCTCCAGTGACACAGAGTACTAGCGAGGTGACACTAACGGTGGGCGTTGTTCATCATGAACGAATAAAGTTTCTTATCCTAGAACATTCTACTGCAGAAGCGATCCTGGGTCGACCCTGGCTAATACAACACTGTCCCGAACTCTCCTGGGAAAATGGTGAGATCAAACGATGGGGCGATGGGTGTTTCCCACAGTGCTTCTCAGGAATCCCCAAATAGAAACCAGAGTCGTCAAGTCTTCCTGTCTTCAGCACCTCCATTGAGAGCCCCACAGATAACGTCTCCGTTTCTGTGCCTAAGGATTATGATCACTTTTGTAACGTTTTCTGTCCAAAGAGAGCATCAAAGCTTCCACCTCATCGTCCCTGGGACTGCGCCATTGAACTCCTCCCGGATGCACCACTGCCGAAGGGAAAGATCTACTCGCTCACTATCCCAGAACAAGAGGCGATGGGAAAATACATTCAGGAAGCTCTCGCTCAGGGCTACATTCGGCCTTCCACCTCTCCTATCGCATCTCCATTTTTCTTCGTCTCCAAAAAGGATGGGGGCCTGCGCCCATGTATTGATTACAGGGGACTCAACAACATATCCAAGAAGTTCCGTTATCCACTTCCTCTAGTGCCCGCAGCCTTAGAAAAACTCCGTGGCGCAACCATATTTTCTAAACTTGACCTTCGTAGTGCATATAACATCATCCGTATCTGTCAAGGGGATGAATCGAAAACTGCCTTCGTGACCCCTACCGGACACTACGAATATTTGTTCATGCCGTATGGCCTTGCTAACGCGCCCGCCGTCTTCCAGGATTTCATGCATTCTATCTTCCGAGACATTCTCAACAAGTACGTCATGGTTTACATTGATGACATCCTCATCTATTCGAGAAACACCAAAGACCATTATAACCATGTGTGTGAAGTATTGCATCGTCTTCGCAATCACTCTCTCTATCTGAAGGCCGAGAAATGTGAATTTCACCAGAAAATGATCCAGTTCTTGGGGTATGATGTATCAGAACATGGCGTCAGCATGGACGATAAAAAGGTGGTAGCGATCACAACCTGGCCACCACCCACCTCTATAAAGGAGCTCCAAAGATTCCTGGGATTCGTGAATTTCTACCGTCGCTTCATTCGGGAAATCAGTCTCATCGTTACTCCACTCACCACCGCGCTTCGTGGAAACCCTAAGAAATTCATCTGGACTCCAGACATGCATTCGAGAGACTAAAAAGGGCATTTTGCGAAGCACCAGTACTGGTTCAGCCAGACCCCACAAAACCTTTCCGGGTAGAGGTGGACGCATCCTCCACCGGTGTGGGCGCGGTACTGGCGCAAAGGACAGGCGAATCCCCCGCTCATCATCCATGCGCCTTTTATTCATACAAGTTCAGTTCCGCCGAGAACTATGATATCGGCGACCGTGAACTGTTAGCCATAAAAATGGCACTGGAAGAGTGGAGACACTGGCTCGAGGGAGCCAGACATCCGTTCATCGTGATCACAGATAATAAGAATCTCCAGTACTTGAAGGAGGCCAAACGAATGAACTCTAGACAAGCCAGGTGGGCTCTATTCTTTACACGGTTTAACTTCTACATTTCCTATCGACCAGGTTCAAAGAATGGACAAGGAGACACACCATCACGGAGATTCTCACCAGAAGAAGAAAAGCTGTCTCCCAAGCCCATCCTAGCGGATAAAATCTTCGCATGCCCAATTGAATGGAGCGAGGAGGATGAGATCCCAGACACTCCATCACATCCTCCAGAGTGTCCGTCTGGACGTAAGTTCGTCCCTCATTCACTCAGGACTACATTGATTGAAAAGAGTCACTCGTCTCCAGGCACGGGACATCCCGGTGTGAACCAGACTGTCACCGTGCTACAGCAGCGCTACTGGTGGCCCAATATGAGGCAGGATGTGAACCGTTTTGTCCAGGGCTGCCGGGATTGTGCAATGGCGAAGACACCCAGACAGCTTCCATGTGGCAAGCTCCTACCTCTCCCCGTTCCTCGTCGTCCATGGTCGCATTTAGGAGTAGATTTTGCCACCGATCTGCCGGTCTCCCAAGGTAATACAGTCATTTTCGTCGTTGTAGATTGTTTTTCAAAAATGTTAAAGCTCATCCCGATGAAAGGTCTTCCTACAGCTATGGAGAGCGCCGAGGTGCTATTCCAGCAAGTATTTCGCCATTTCGGGCTCCCGGAGGACATTGTCTCGGATCGGGGCCCCCAGTTCATTTCCAGAGTCTGGAAAGCTTTCTTCAGGCTTCTAAAAATCTCTGTCAGTCTCTCTTCAGGCTATCACCCGCAAACTAACGGACAAATGGAGTGTAAGATCCAGGAGGTGAGCCGATTTCTGCGGACATTCTGTCACCAGCATCAGAACTCCTGGAGTCAATTCCTCCCATGGGCTGAGTATGCACAGAACTCATTACGCCAACAAACCACCGGTCTTACTCCCTTTCAATGTGTTCTAGGCTTCCAACCCCCGCTATTCCCGTGGACCGAAGAACCATCAGAGGTAGAGTCAGTCCAACAATGGTATCGGGAGAGCGAGAGGGTCTGGGAAACCGCGCACACCCAACTCCGAAGTGCCATTCAATGACAAAAGACTAATGCAGACGCACGACGGAGAACAGCACCCCAATACAAGGTGGGAGATAAAGTCTGGCTATTTACACGCACCATACGTCTTCGCCTGCCTTGCAAAAAGCTCAGTCCTCGGTTCATCGGACCATTCTCCATCACCCGGGAAATCAACCTGGTGACCTTCCAGCTCCGTCTCCCCTCACACTATCGCATCCATCCCGTATTTCATGTGTCCTGTCTAAAGCCATACCACTCACCGATATCTTCTTCCTCCTCCACAGAACCTGGTGTGGAAACCCCCCCTCTAGAAGATGACAAAACAATTTACACGGTGCGACAACTTCTGTATTCCAGGCGCCGTGGAGGACACCTTGAGTACCTAGTGGACTGGGAAGGGTTCGGCCCAGAGAAACAGTCATGGGTGACATCTTAGACCCAGAGCTCCTACGTGCGTTCCACGAAGCGCATCCTGACAAACCTGCACCTCGAGGTAGAAGTCATCCTCCCCGGCGCCGTAGATCGCAACGGTCCTCAAGAGCGGACCCTCGGGGGGGGGGGGGGGGGGTGTACTGTCATGGATACGCCAGGTTCTCACGACACTTCCTTCAGATCTCAATCACCGGAGTTCTGATAATCATCACCTGGCGTCACTCAACACTAATTACTCACAGACTATTTAAGCCACGCTCTCACCTTCATTCACCGCCCAGTCTCGTATGCTATGCTTACTAACTCGACTCTCTCATTCTTCTTCTCAGTAGCGTTTCTAGATCCTGTTCTGCACGTTACCAGATTCGTGTGCTTATCGGAGCACGGGTGAAACGTCCTTCACGTCTCCAAGCTTTGCAGCTTTACCTCAGACCTGAACTATCAATAAACACTGGCTTTGATTTCATCTGTTCGTTCATTGTCTTCTGTTCGTTACATATATATTATTATATAAATTATTATATAATATGTATATAATTATTAATTGTATTAATTGTGTGTGTATATATATATATATATATATATATATATATATATATATATATATATATATATATATATATAGGGAATTAAAATTCCCATAACAGTAAAGTGTCTTCAAAGAGAATGGCTGATTCAAAAGAAGTGACTATCTATCTATCTATCTATCTATCTATCTATCTATCTATCTATCTATCTATCTATCTATCTATCTATCTATCTATCTATCTATCTATCTATCTATCTATCTAGCAGGTCATTGGACTGGGGGAGGTAACTGGAGAAACCAGAGGAAATGTAAACTCCACACACAAAAGAGAGATGGGAATCGAACCCCCAAGATCAGAGATGTGAGGCAATTTTTTAATTAAATATAGTTACAGTTCGAAAGAGCTGAAAATTACCTATTTATGTTAAAGTACTTGCAGAGAGGGAATTGAGTGAGTTGAAAGGACAAAGTAGGGACAAGAGGACTGTCCACATACAGAGGATAACCAAAACGAGACCTTGAGAATGGCCACATTAATATTCCACTCGGGCTCAGCACTCTTCAGTCGGATCACAGCCAAAGTGATACATTATTTGTTCTTCTCTGACAGCTTCCACTTTCCAAGTGATTGAATTTACCAAATGGAGGCAAAAGGCCCACACACACACACACACACACACACACACACACACACACACACACACACACACACGTTCACAAACACATCTACACAAGCTAACGCAGCTCATTTAAAATTCTATCTCCATTCTCTGAATGGCCTTTGCCACAGCATGGTCCCAGAACTAATGTTCAATTTTTCATCTTTTTCCACAACTCAGCCTCGCACATCACTGCCTCTACTAGCAATAATCAAAACCCGTCTAAGGTTTTGAGAAATATCAATAGATTTTTACTCCCTACAACACTACAGCACCAGCGTTGTAGTCGCACTGTACAGATTTGTTGTAAGGGCAAAACCTAGGATCAAGTGTACAATAGCGCTGTGTTTGTCCATTATGGCATTTCCCATCATGCAGTTAATTTGGAGCCAGTTTTCTATGGACACACATATGTCATTGTCACCTCCTGGATTATTGGCACCCTGCAATAAACATCAACATACAGTGAAATATATGATTGGACAAGCTACCAAACTTTCCTCTAAGACTCCCTGTCCAACTATCCATCCATTTTCTGTACTGCTAATCTTACACAGGGTCACATGGAACCTGGAGTCTATCACAGGGGAGGCACAAGGTAGGGGACACGCTGGACAGGGTACCAACCGACAATTGCACACAATCACACATCGGTTCACACAATAGAACCCATTTAGAGATGCAGATCAGCCAATGCAAGCGTTTGGAGCACAGACAGACAGGCAGGCAGTGTGTGTGTGCGTGTGTGTGTGTGTGTGTGTGTGTGAGAGAGAGAGAGAGAGAGAGAGAGAGAGAGAGAGAGAGAGAGAGAGAGAGAGAGAGAGAGAGAGAGAGAGAGAGAAATGAAAAGGTTCAGTTATAGCTGAAGCTTGCATGGAAAACAAAGATAGATAGATAGATAGATAGATAGATAGATAGATAGATAGATAGATAGATAGATAGATAGATAGATAGATAGATAGATAGATAGATAGATAGCTTTCTGATAGCTGAGAAAAATACATAAACCTTGGGCATGAATGAGAATCGAACCAGTGACAAAAGAAATGATTATTTTTCTTTTTTACTTCAGGTCCTGATGTTGTAAATTAAACGCACAACCTAGCAAGCAGTGCACATTCCTCATGCTTACATCATGCAGATTTGAATTAATTAATGATTTGTTGTCCATGATTAAATGCACAAGCTGACCAAGCGTTTCCTCTTCTATGGTTATAGGTCTATGGTTAAGCAAGCCTAAGAGGATTTCTTCATTTTATTATAATAATCAACATGCCTTAGAAGCTTAATATTTTTTATTAAGATGCCATCTTTGATGATTTCCTTCATGTGCACCATGAAAAAAAATCTTGCCCTCTACAGGGAATATTCATTCTCTTAATTAATTCATAATTATGTTCAACTCTGTATCTCTAAAATATTGCCCTTGATTGTCATTTCCACAATATTCTGAGTAGATTTCTTTCTAAAAACCTTTTGTTTTGGTTACATTTTGCGTATTGCTCCTCGAGTCTAGATCACACTCCATACCCTGCATGCCGAACTGTCTGAGCAGCTCTCAAACCCGAGGTTAAGTCTGAGATCTGAATATTGATGTGTTCAGTATTGGTATTAATTCCTCATTACATGCACATATCTCAAGTCTGAATAATAAAGTAAGATCATACTGTATGTTTGAATATATTTGACAGGAAGAGGATGAACACTAACCTCCCACACAGAGAGGATGATGGCGAGAAGACAAATAAACCTCTAAAGTTTATAGTTACAGATCTGTAAAGTTTTTGTTAAGTTTAATCATCTGTTCCTAATAACACACTTCTTTCTGAAAACCAACCCGTCATCATGGTTACGCATCAGTGCTTGACTACATTACCCATAATGCCCTATATGTCACATGACCTCATCATACATCACTCTGAGCACTCACACCTGTTATCAACCTCGACTCAGCACCAATATTTAAGTTCTTGGTTTTTGCTTCTGCTCATGTGTGTGTCGGTTTGCTCTATCATTTCATCACATCCAGAAAAAGCAGGATTTGAATATTAATTTTTTTTTTTTCTTCAGCAGGTTTTGTGGAAAAAGGGAATGTAGGATGTGTTACTCTGTGGTAAAGATGTTGGACTACTAATTAGAAAGTTCAAATAAGTTCATATAAGCCACCAAGCTGCTGGGCCCTTGAGCAAGGCCCTTTACCATAAGCTACTCAGCTGCTCTGTGTAAATAAGATAAATGTGAGTCACTCTGGATAAAAAGCGTCTGCCAAATGCTAAATGATCTAATACGAAAAGCACCTAAAAGCCTCTGAAATATCAGTGTAGGCAATGATTCAGAGTGTATCTCTACCTCATACAGCAGGGATGCAGCAGTCGCTCAAGATAAATTAATCATTACTATTTTTGTGGCTGTTTTTTTTTCACACGTTCTCAATGAAACGATGGATAGATTCCAGATTTATGGCATCTTGATTTCTTCTAAACTCTGGGAGATTTTAACCAGATTTGACCCAGATTGTCTCTGCCCGGAGGTTTTAACATGCTTAGACGATGTGGATTTATTCTTAAATAAGATAATAATCTCCAAACATTTACATTGCATGACTGGCTCCAGATTTATGCCCTACTTAAAAAAATATTATTGTCTTAGAGAATTTTCCACACTCGTGGACGAATGTTTCAAGATAAAAGTACATGAATTCCCTACAACTCGTATGGTTTCTAAATATTTATTTGAGCTCATTTAGATTTGGTCATGAACAGTGCCAATATTTCTGAATCTGACTGTATATACACACAGCTACAAAGCTCTAGATCAGATCCTCCCATGAGACGGATATGATAATTTATTGTAAAAACAGACAACACGGCTTAGTGATTTATTGCCGGTGTTGCCACCCATAATTAAGCCCCCTGCTGATAAATTTTGTTTTCTGAGACTGTGTCTCAGTGTGATGTTGGAGGATCAGATGATGCATGGTGCATGATGGAAGTGTGTGCAGCACTAACAGTGCTAATATGCTCTCTCTCTCTCTCTCTCTCTCCCTCTCTCTCTATCTCTCTCACTCTCTCCTTGTCTTGTGATGCATACACCTGTGTGGACTGTGGATTCATGGATGCTACGTGGAAGCAGTCGGCCTGTACATCACAAATCGTGTGTGTTTTTCAAAGCACTTTCTTTTCCTGGGGGTTGAAATGTACGTGCACGACCTGCGTACAGCACGTGATTAGCAGGCTGGATGTGTTTTATCGTCTCAGACAGTTTGTGTGCTACGAGACATTTAGTGCTATTGTATGAGGATTATATTACATACTGTATTTTTATACCACAGCGTTGTTGAATTCTCAAATCTGATTGGTCAGAAGAAATTGATTAATTGTATTTATTTATTTTGCTATTAACAGCAAAATCCTTCGAATCATTCTGTTCTTTTTAATAAAATATTATTTCTCTAAAACATGATGTTTGGATGATTTAACAAAGAAAGCATAAAATCGTTGTTACATGAGGATTTGTTTGGATATCATTTATAGAAGGAGTCTCCAGTGTCAGCTATAACAGGATCCCATGATCACACCACCGTGGCCTGGGTTCGATTCTAAAGCAGAGAACCAATCCAGTCACTAAGGGGTTAACTCTCAGTGCCGGTGTTGTGATTTAAAAAAATCAATATGATTAACTTTTACAGTTTATAACTATTATCAGTTTGTAACTGCAACATAAAGAGCGCTAAGTCAAAACGATTCATTCATGTGATGTTTATTATTATTGTTCTAATTTTGTTGGTTCACTAAAAAATAGATGTAATTCAAGGAGTGTCCAGTAGGGGGAACTCAAAGGCAGCCGGGAGTAGCTGACTCGAGCTATGCTGTGCGTCACAGCCAATACAGCATGACTCCGTGTCTCTTTTATATATTTCCCCCCTTTTCATTCATTCATTCATTCATTCATTCATTCATTCATTTTCTACCGCTTATCTGAACTACCTCGGGTCACGGGGAGCCTGTGCCTATCTCAGGCGTCATCGGGCATCAAGGCAGGATACACCCTGGACGAAGTGCCAACCCATCACAGGGCTCACACACACTCTCATTCACTCACACACTCACACACTACGGACAATTTTCCAGAGATGCCAATCAACCTACCATGCATGTCTTTGGACCGGTGGAGGAAACCGGAGTACCCGGAGGAAACCCCCAAGGCACGGGGAGAACATGCAAACTCCACACACACAAGGCAGAGGTGGGAATCGAACCCCCAACCCTGGAGGTGTGAGGCGAACGTGCTAACCACTAAGCCACCGTGCCCCCCCCCCCTTTCAATTTATGAAATTTTTATTAATGTCTTCCTTGTCATAAGTTAAGATTGCACAGTAGTTTGTAATGCTTTTTATTTGTGAACATGCTTAAAATGGGAGGTTTAATGGTTTGATTGTCATGCTAACTATGCTAACCACGAGGAAATCGTGGGTAAAATTGTACTGTCTATCAATTTAAATAGTTGGGAGTAAATATTATGTTGAATGTACTGTAGTCCATATTATTTTGTATTTCTTGTTTAACTTGTTGATTGATAATGGACTACTGAAATATTGTTCAAATATATCTTATTTTATTTTACTTTCAAATAAGTTATAAAAATGGATACAGATGACTGAATGTTTAAGAAATGTAGGTTTAGTGTTATTATAAAACAATTATAAAGTTTAAGTTTTGAAGATGTAACCAAAGAAGTATTCAAACGACAGTGTTATGCTGACTGTGATACATCTGCATCTCTTATCTAGACTGGATATTAACGTGATGCTTTACGTCTGGAAATGAATGTTTTGTTGTGTACATTCGATTTAATGTTATATGATGCTGAAAGACAGAAAATACACAGGCAATACAGCTCAGCACGAGTCCGTGTCTCTTTTATTAATATATATTTTCCCCCTTTTCAAGGGGTGCAACATTTTGGAGGCCCCCGCATTTTACTGCGTAACTCAGGCCTCAGGTGAAATTTCTTGGCTTCATCCACATGGTCTCGACAGGATAGGCTACAATGAATAAGAGGATCAGAGTCAATAACATCAGTGATGTACCGTGGCGTGAGCAGAGGCAAGCGCAAAGAGCTGCGTTGTGATATTGGTGAGAGGGGCCCGTGTCTCTTTACAAGGCTTATGAAGCCAAAAGAAACGGTCTCTGATCAGTGATGTTGTGCAATCAATGCCTTGGTGGCCCATCTCATTATGCATCTCTTTCAATACAATTGTCTTGTATCTTTCAGATAAAACCAATTGGTTCCTGGTAGCGGTTTTCCGGTTTAGGATCCCATCTTCATCTACATGCAGCTCCTCCCACTCTCGAAGAAGACATCTGCTCTTAGCGGTAAGAGACTTAATTTGGTGGCCACGGGGCCTCACACATTTTTTTACAGGTCCAATGTGCGGATCCTTATGTTGGGCTTGTCGTATTTCTTCCGCAGGAATAGAACTGTTGCCACCTCCATCTGATAAACATGGAGGCTCAGACAATGTCCATGATGACGAAGCTTCTTGTACTTCTACCGTTTGAGCAGTTGCTGCAATACAGTCTGATGACAATTCCTCTGTACATTGTTTCATCATCCCTTCAATGCTGAGAGGCAATCTTGATAAGCTATTTATCGGAAAATGGAAATCGGCTAACTCAGCTACCCACCTACAACCAGTTGCATTCAGTTTCGTGCTGGATAGTACATATGTGAGTGGGTTATTATCGCTGAAGACCGTGAATGTAGGTGCGTAGTATAAGTAGTCTTTGAATTTCGACCACTTAAGTGCGAGGAACTCCAATTTACCTGAATGGTGATGGTAGTTTCATTCGGCAGCTGTGAGTGTCCTAGCACTATACGCTCTTACACAAAGCTTGCCATTCTGATTTTGGTATAATACTGCTCCCAGACCTTGGTTTAAGACATCCGTGTGAAGAATGAAGGGCAGTGAAAAATCTGGGAATCCAAGGATAGGTGGTTCGACCAGATGGTTGATCAACTGCTCTAAAATCTCTTGGTGCTCAGTTTTCCAAACTATTGGTTGGTTAGAAGTTCGCAGCTGTCCGACAGCACTTGGTCTCTTTTCCTTCCATGCTCGCACAGCCTCCGTATCAGCTTGGTCCACTTTGCTGCCTTTGGCAGAAACAATTCTTCAACGATAGCGGATTTCCCTTTTGAAATTTACTTGGTTTCAGTATAATTCCGTAAGGTCTAAGCTGCTGCAGTACCTCCCGCACATGGTGGATGTCTTCAAAAGACTTGCTGTATACTAAGACGTCATCTAGGTATGGCACACACATACAGTCTCTCAAACTCTCCAAGCATTCGTCCATACTGTACACCTTTAAAAGGCAGCTGGAGCAGTCATCAGACCAAAAGGAATTCGTATCCACTCGTATAACCCCCATGGAGTTACGAATGCGGTCAGGGGTCTACTCTCCTTCGCCATAAATCCTTGATGATATGCTTTGCACTGATCTAATAGTGAAAACCATGAATTCCCACCCAGGTTTTTGAGAATATCTTGTACCCGGGGAATTGGCTGACGATCAGGATGGGTCTGTGAAGGTTGCATCAGTAAGGACATCCGGGATAAACCCTGTGCATAATCAAACATGCGGATAGGATATGATATGCTGTGGCGACCATGAACAGGGAGACAACGACTATTCTATAAGTGGAATAAAACTGGTTATAACGTTAAATTATATACAAAAATAATAACATCATGATTTGTCATGTGTTATCCATTACATAACAGCACACTGAATTGTGTTTTATTTCTTCCTTATTGCACAACATACTTCATATATCTTCTCTCTGAACCACTTCGTTTCTCCATTTGTTCTGATGAGATGTTATCAACACTTTCTTACATGTAAGCCAGCAAAATGAGCAGGAAATGAGGCAGGAACTCTGGTTACAATTGATTCCCTCAGGAGCAGTGAGCTAGTTCTGACTGTTTAAACAGGAGCATAAAAATGACCTTGGAACAGCTTAAAGAACACATATTTTCATCCAATAGACCTCCCAATGGTGCAATTACTGCATGAAGGAAGTTTTCTCAAAGTTATATCATTAAGGCTGAATTATCCCAATTATCCTGAAGGTGCTGTTGGTGCAAACGGGAGAGATTTATGTGCTACTTTACATCTCACACATGCGTTGTTCCATTAAGAATTACGAGCAGCTGGGATACGGTAGTAAACAGCCTCGTTATCATCTAGGTTTATTCCATAGTCCGCACTTAAATAACTCTGTCAAAGTTATTCAAACAGGATGTATGGACGGTGTGATGCGCTGGAACAAACACAACAACTCAGAGATGATGATTCTCACTGGACTACTTGTCTTATGCCTTCTATATTACAGGCATCAATAACTGACTGTACATCAATAACAGCTAATGTTCGTTATACAGCGCGGATGCAGATGCAGTTTTCAGAGGATATATGAGAGTTCATATACAGGAAGCTCATGCGGGATTCATTTTAGCATATGGCACTGTGTTTTCAATGAGGGATAAGAGTCATTTAAAAAGAGATTCATTTAGAAGAAGACCCTACTGACCTTGAAAGTCTCTCTCTCTCTCTCTCTCTCTCTCTCTCTCTCTCTCTCTCTCTCTCTCTTCCTCTCTCCCTCCCTCTCTCTCGCTTTCTCTCGCAAAGTTTCATACACATTGTGAACTATATATATCTAATAATGATCTTGATTTTTTATTCTGTTAATTCTTTTTCTTTTATTATTCGTTATTTCTTTTATCATTCCTTATGTTTACCTTCTGCTCTATGTTTATGTTCTGTAAAGCTGCTTTGAGACAATGTCTATTGTAAAAAGCGCTATACAAATAAACATGAAATGAATTGAATTGAATTTCTCTCTCTCTCTCTCTCTCTCTCTCTCTCTCTCTCTCTCTCTCTCTCTGTCTCACACACACACACAAAAAAAAAAACTTTAGTCATTTGCTTAAACTTATTTATTTCTGTGATTTATTTCTGTTATGTTCAGTCCACCTTGTTTTGTTGTTATTTTATTCAAATCTTGCTTTACTTTTATTGTAAATTTCATTTCATTTATTTCCATTTAAAATGTACATTATTTATTTATTTATTTATTTATTTATTTATTTATTTATTTATTTATTTATTTATTTATTTAATTGTTTTATTTTATTTTAAATGTTCTTTAAAATAATTATTGTCTTTCTGTCTTCTTTTTGCCAGTAAGATCACAGTAATTCTTAGATTGAACTTTTTTTTTTTTTTTTTTTACAACCCAGTGTTTACAGTATTTCTTAAACCCGGCCGTATTCTGTGGTATCAGCAGTCAGCATTGCCTGGTTTGGTTTAATAGCCTCTGAAGTGTGAAACTCCGACACAGAGAAGCATGAGGTTGAATCATGAATTAAATATTCTGATTTATTAATATCCTCCCACATTTAGAGTTAATGATGTTCTCCAGCGTCACAGACGAGCGAACCATGTCCTGATGTCTAAATATATCTCAGACATATATATCAGTCAAAACCAAGTCTGGAACAGATTTGAAGTTCTGGGTTATAAATGCTTTCTAAATAAAGTCTTCCTGCTTCCTTTCATTATCCTTTTAACTCATCTCACATCTCCTTCTCTAGCTCCCTGTCCATATAATGTATCTGATATCCTTTTTTTTTTTTTTCCATTATTCTGCCTCCAGCTTTCAGTGTCTTCCTTTCTCTCTGCCTTTCTTTTTTCCCCTCTACCTCTCTACCTTTCAATTCAACTTAATTAATTTCAACTCAATTCACTGGATTTAAGATTATTGGCATGACTCAGGGTTTTATGCAATCCAGAAGATACAGTTATCAGTCACGTTAAACATAATTTTAAAACGTTAAAAAATGTTAAAGGTTAAAACAGTAGGAAAAAAAGTTAAAAAAGTTAACAGTTAGTTCTCTATACTATATTTCACAAACCAAAAAGTAGCGTTTAATAGATTTTTCAATTTATTACAAAATTTTCTGGTATTTAAGACAAATAAATTATGCTCCTTGTGCTTCGGAGGTTCCCCCATTGCCTTGGATTCAGTCCAAAGTGATGTGCTATAGGCTGATCTATATTGTTAGTATTGTGTGAATGGGTGTGTGAGTGTGTGTAAAATTTTGCCCTGAGATACACTACCATCCTGTCCAGCCTGTACCCTGCCTTGTGCCCCAGGTTTCCTAGGACAGGCTCCAGGCTCTCTGTGACCAGCAGGGTAAGCAGTGAAGAGGATGGATGTATGGATCAATGTATGGATGGATGAAGAAATGGTTGTATAGATGGATGGATGGATGGATGGATGGATGTCTTTAGATGACAAAAAAGTTTGGTAACCCCTGATATAGGCATCAATAACACTCTAAGAACAATAACACAAGATATATCAGCAATATAAACTTATAATAATAATATAATAATACTATTGATACCAATGGTGATAGTGTCAGGGATCAGCCCGGACTTCTGGCCATGCGCTACTGTTGTTGTTGTTGTCACGTGTCTACCCCGCCTTTGTCTGCTCCTCCCTGTCTCCACACTTGATCCTAATTGTATCTCACTGTCGTTTGTATAAATGTGAGCCGTGTTGCCGTTGGCAGCACGGAATCATTACTTACGTTTAGTTATGTGTACCTTAGTCATTGTTAAGTGTCGTCATCTGTATCATCTTTATCATTTATTAAACCCCTTTCATTTGAAGCTATCCTGTGTACGGGTCCGTCTCCTTCCTTCCCTGGATGTGACAAACAGATGATGACAGAGTTATTAATAATAACAACACTCCTGAATGTTTTGGGACACAGATATTTTTTTTTACAGTATACGCTGAACAAAATTAAACTGCACTTTTTAGAGTGGCCTTTTATTTTGGCAGCATGATTAGTCATGCTGTCTAATCAGCATCAAGCATCAGCATATGCCACACCTGTGAGGTGGATGGATTATTTCGTGCTCACTAACACAGATTTGTGAACCATATTTAAGAGAAATAGGCCTTTTGTGTACATAGAAAAGTCTTAGATCTTTGAGTTCAGCTCATGTTTGCGATTATAAATTTGTTCAGTGTAGAATGCAGTGTTTTGAAACATCAAGCTTTCTTTCTGTATTTATGAGTATACTGCTCTCTCTCTCTCTCTCTCTCTCTCTCTCTCTCTCTCTCTCTCTCTCTCTCTCTCTCTCTCATTCATTCTTGAGTTATATGACGATAACTCTCCATCAGACCAGTGATGACTGCCAGTTTACACCCCACACCCCATGTATCTCACCTACTGTAAACAAGCAGGCACCATTAAGCTGACAAGATGAGAGGAAGATTACAGCATTAGATCACTTTGCAGAGCAGCTATTTATAAAATCTAGTTACATGTTATCATCACTGTTTGTGGATCAGACATATTTGACATATTTGCTCAAGCACTGGTTTCTAAAGCTTGTTTTTCCCACGATGACACAGCACGATGCAGTTTGTGAAACAGCTGTGGCCCTTTGCATGTAAAAATGGCGAATATACAGTACAGTATGCCTCTAGTTCTTTCTCAGACACACAGCACTGTGTGTTTCATTTAATCTGGCTGAAATGGAATTGGAAAATAATGTGAGATTTATTTTTGCACTGTATGCTGTTTTCAGCATCTAATTACACAAGGAACGTTTTCTCACTAGTCCCAGACTGCGCATTTTACTGTAAGCAGATGTCGCCTGCAATTGAATTTAAGGCATGTGAATTGAAGAGGGAGTGTAAATGTGTTAGACAGGTCTTATTGGCGCTGTCACTTATATATGTTGTCAGCTTCACTGCAGGAATGAGTAATTCTATGGTTAAAAAAAAAAAAAAAGAAAAGTTTCCGGTTGGCAAGTGGATGTGTTCTGACTGAATAAAAGAGGCACACTAATATTCTTCTATTACAAGAAAAGGTAGAATATGTCAAAAATAATATTTCATTTTAATGAAAAAATATCTCTGGTTTCCTGTGTGTGTTTTTGGGTTTCACCACAGCACTGATGAATTCTTAATCGTAATGTGTTTTTCTCTCAGACTGTAGTTTCCAGCTGCCAGATTTATATTTGAATGAGCATGTTGTAATGTGTTAACACAAATGCATCTAATTGTGGTAGGGCCCAGAGATTGTGGGAGAAAATATCTAATCAAATGGTATCATTAAGACCAACAAGGGTTTGATTAAAAAAGAAAAAATAATTTGGAACAGTCCATCTTTAAAAATTATCCATATGACTAAAGTAAACCATCTACTACAAGCTAGTGAAATGATCCTAAAAGATCCACAGCTCAGAAGGGTGCGCTGTACAAAAGACACTGGGCACTTTATAAAGTTAGGTTTTATGGACAAGTGGAGTTAAGAACACTGAAAAAGAAAAAAAAAACATGAATATTTTGAGACTAATATGCTGAAAAGATTCTTTGTGTTCTTGACACAACTTGCTGTTTAGCAGGAACCCCAACTCTGATTATCACCCTCAGAACTCCATCCTCACTGTGAAGCATGGTAGTTGGTAGCATCATGTCTTTGGGATGCTTTTCCTGAGCCAAGAATTAGAAGCTTTTCAGAGTTCCAGGCAAGATAGATGATGGCATATAAACGCTAAGCATAAAACGCAGTAGAAGTGGTTCGAAACCATGAACCCGAATGTAAATGGCTGAGTCAATGCCCAGATCCCAGATGATTAAAATCCTGGGCAAGATTTTTAGCTTAATTTAAGCAAAGGTCAAACGCAGACAGGCATGACATTTAAAAAACAGATTAAGCAATAGGCAAGGGTCAAAATGCTGTAATGTGTTATAATAGCAATACAAGTTCACTTGGCTAGGAAAGACTGGCATTAGTAAGATTGTGCAAAGGTGTATAGCAATGACTGTGTGTTCTAAACTCAGGGGATGGAGAGATCCGGTGGCATGGGGGTGTAATATAGAAACATTTAGAAAAATTCTGACAAAATACATATTCAGGAGGATTCTGAGCCAAGTATCTTTAATCTTTGCCAAGTATACTGCACAATACAGTTCGCTTTACTGAATCACACCCAATTTTATGTAAGCGTTACATGCCTTGCTTAGGTGACCTGTTTAAGGTGCTAAGAATTTGTAAATACTAATCACACTATAATTTGGAGAATTACCCATCACTGCATCCGTTATATGTTGTACAAAATATACCAATCAGCAGCTTGGAAAAATTGGTGTGATGAGAGGAGACATGGATAATCCAGTTTCAGCCTCAGAGCTGCTGTGAGTGCATAAATGATTCACAACTCTTTCCACTATGCTAAAATATTGATAGGCCTATTTTGATCAGTCACACTGACCCTTATTAGTCTACTCTGTACACGCAACACTGAATCCCTGTCTACAACCTTGGCCTAGACCTAGAATCTTCTCTAATCTTCTTTTTTTCCTTCTTTCCTTCTTTTCCTCTTCCATTTCTCTCGAGTCTTTAGATTCTCTTAATGCTCCATTAGGCCTCATTAAGGTGATTTCCTACATGAGTGTTTGCTTACTGGGACACGACGAGAGTCATAAGGTGAAAACAAGGAGTGCAAATAGACCGGCAGGTGAAACGGTATAACACCAGGGTAAGGAAGTTGTGCTTGAAGTTTACCAGTGTGTTGATTTATTCTTTCTGTTAAAGCATTTTCACATTTACTTATTCATTCATATGTATTGCAAGGGCTACTGTATGATGTTACTTTGTAATATTACAATATATTCAGTAGTAATTGCCATTATGATGTTTAATGCAAGGTTTAAATGGATTAGGTTTTGGATATAGATTAATCTTATTGACCACTGGTTGGCTTTAGGCTCTTTTTTTTAAATGATAAATGATTTTTAAACCAGGGCCACATTTTAATTGCCATTTAGCTGTTTTTATGGGTCAGTTTTAAATGTCTATTGAGCTCATTTTTGAGCAATTATGCTGTTTTTTGGGTCAGCTGTATATGGCATCGAGCTGGTTTTTGGGTCACTTTTATATGGGCTTTAGATATTTGGCCTGAATAGCAATTTAAGTTTATTTAAATACTGATAATCTTATTTAAACTTATTTAAATGAGCCGTGTGTTTATTACTGTCCCCCAAAGGGACCTATTGCCCATCACTGCAGAATCACTAGATACAAATATTGGCCTTGGCCAAGAATATAAACTATCTGACCAAGTCATCCCTGATTCTCTTTCTCTCTCTCTCTCTCTCTCTCTCTCTCTCTCTCTCTCTCTCTAGTCTTGAGATTCCCCATAATGTTCCATAAAGGTCAATTCCTACATGAATTAATAAGTTCAATTGTTTTCATTGGGATGTGAGGAATTCTTATTCTCCACAAAGCCTTCAGGTGCAAACTCTCAAACTTTCAAGCTTTCCTTTCAATATGAAGAGCTCTTTAACCTCCAAAAATATTTTATCATCTTGATCAATGCTGCTTAGCTCCCTGTTCTTCTAATGATACTGAGTGACACACTTCACATTCTGACATCTTCTGAGTAGTTTCAGTATATCCCTTTGGATCATTTATTTTTGTCAATATCGGTTAAGAACAGAATGGTTGATTTCAACAGTTGTGTGTATTGTATCGTAGCACTTAAATGTGACCCTTGTAAAACCGCAAGTGTCAGAAACTGGATGGCAAATAAATCACTCAGGGAGGGGACAGAAATACTCACAGCCCTTTGAACCATCACCAAAATTAAATTGGTTTTGGACGGCAGTTGATACATTATCATTACGGTCAGGTTTCCTTGTCTCTCTACAGTCAGCTTGACGAGTTGACCAATTGCAGTTATTGACCTGCAGAGCTTGTCTTTAGTTGCGCTTAAATGCCAAACCCACCAACGCATCTATCAAGAGTGCATTAGCAATGTGTATTGGAACAAGAAAGTAAAGAATAAGCATAAAAGTGTATTTTGGACATGTATAATTCAACATTTAGAGGCTATTCGCTGAGCTTACAGCTTCTAGTTCACTAGACACAGAATTAATAACATGTCATTGCTGTAGCTTCTCCTTTGTTTCAGAGGAGACACAGCGACACATGATATTATTGGAATCATGATATTATTATGATATTTCTAATAAAGCAGCAGGTCATTACAGTAATTCAAGAAACACAAGCACTTTTGACTAATCCGCAGGAGACCGTTGAGTCCAGAATTAAGAGTTACATGAGCCATATTTAGCAGCAGCACATATTCTATTCACGTTACTAAAATCTGAGAAGGTCATCGTGTCTACTGTGTCCTGAAATACAATAAAATCTTTATTTTATCTATTTGTGATACAAAAATGAGCCAAAAATGTTGTACAGACGTTACGATAATTAAGCTTATGTCTTTATTATTTATTGTTTTGCACACTGGTGTAAAATAATTGGCTCATTCAAATGGCGCCGGTTATTTTTTACCGAATCAAATGACATAAAAAGTGACATTTTAATGTAGGACGCATATAAGAAAATGAATATCGTGCACATCATGTTAGCTTTCTCTTGACAGTAAGTTATGTACATTTTAATCAGAAGCTGCTCATGCATAAATGATAGTGTCATGTTTACCAGGTTTCCAAAGTGCTTCTGCTATTAAACTTTTCATGGCCAGGATGACAAGTGCATCAAAACAACATGTGTTTAACTATGATTACCGTCTGCATTCTTCTTGTTTCATGAGCTAATCTGCTAATTTGGTGTATGTTTTCTTCCCTGAGAACATGAGAAAAGCAGAAAAACAACAATGTTCAACAATGATCTCAATTAGTTTCTAAGATTTTTCTTCTCTCTCTCTCTCTCTCTCTCTCTCTCTCTCTCTCTCTCTCTCTCTCTCTCCGATGCCAAGTAGTAAATTAATACCACTCCTGAACATAACCTAATTTTTGCACTGATTCTTTAAAAAAGAAAAAAAATTAAGTCAGAGGATCCAGCGTCGGTGGGCTACTGTTCATTTCTGTGCTTTTTTCAGTTTCTTCTCATGTTTTTTTTTTTTCCATAAGTGGGAGGTTAAAATGTTTTACATACATTAGCTTAAAGTTGTTTTGCAAGCAAAGTAAGTAAGCTGGAGGACTTTTAATGCTGAAGACTAAATATATATATATAAGGTATTACTTATGTACATACAGAATGTGAGCTGTTACGATTAAAATGCAGTAAAATGGTGTGCCAGTAGAAATGTAGCTTTGCTAAATGCATATAAAGTAATATGATTGCTTTACATCTGTGAATTGGTTTAATCTTAATCACAGTAGGGACGTATTCTGCTAAGGTGTAATTATGCAAGCGCATTTTAAGACTCCTATGTTTGGACCTTTCTTCATTAAAGTGTAGGTTATTTTATGATTATGATTTATAAAATGCATTTGGAAATTATAATCATGGTTTTAGAAATTAATACAGAGTTTAGAGCCAGTTTTGGAAATGTCCAGCCAGTCATTATTCTGCTTTTGGGCCATTTAATATTTTGCAGTTGGTTTGATTTGTTTACCAGGTTTAAATGGACATTAGAGTGGTTTGTGGACAGGCACCAAGGTGGTGGAATGAACTTCCCATAGAGGTCCGGACAGCTGAGTCACTGGCTATTTTCAAGCGGCGGTTAAAGACCTACTTATTCAGGAAACACCTCAACTAGCACTTCTTTCCTTATCTTTTGCATTTAAAAAAATAAAAAAAAAAACCTTTGACACTTTTTCATTGTAACTTTGAACAAATGTTTTAAACTCATGGTATCTTAAGTATGTAACCTAGTGAGCCAGCATTAATGTATTCAATGTTAGAGATTTAAGCACTTATGTACATTGCTCTGGATAAGGGCGTCTGCCAAATGATGTAAATGTAAATGTAGGTTTAAATAGAAGTTGGCCTGGGTCTGTATAAGATTATCTTAGAATATTCATAAAAAGTAATGAGAAAATCCTAGTGAGGATAAAAGTTATTCATTAAGCATCTTAACCCTTAAACGAGCTCTGAAGGTCAATAAGTGTTCGGAGTAGTGAGGAGGACTTTTAAGAGACTTAAGAGATTCTTTAGGAGAAAATGGCCAAAAGGTGAAAAGGGAGAGGAAATGTATTGTATACAATATTTAATAATGATAGTGAGTTAATAAGATGCTACAGATTTGATCGCGTAGGGATTATTTTTGTGACCAATCATATTAGAGAAAATATCTCCGACACAATGTTTTAAATAAAAGTTGTATTTTTCTTGCTCTTAGTTGTTCTGGATCACATTTAAGCTAAGATTTCTAGTTCTAGGTATATCTAGTTGAGATCATTATGAGAATCTTTATGAATACAGGCCCAATTCCCCTCTTATTGCATCCATGTCCACTTGTGTTTTGGGTACTCAAGGTGTTATTACACCGTTCCTTTGTTTTGG
Organism: Tachysurus fulvidraco; assembly: GCF_022655615.1. Taxonomy (NCBI): domain Eukaryota; kingdom Metazoa; phylum Chordata; class Actinopteri; order Siluriformes; family Bagridae; genus Tachysurus; species Tachysurus fulvidraco. The sequence continues at coordinate 7,097,271 of NC_062524.1, read as the reverse complement.
TTTTGTCTTGTCTCTATCCTCATCACTGGTCTGTTACTGATTGTACTTTGTCCGTTTTATGTTAGTTTTGTGATTAGTTTTGATTCTTATATTGAATTGTATTCATGTGTTTCAAAGCTTGTCATTTCTATGTTCTCATTTCTCTTGGTTTTGAACTGGGTCTGTATTCAACCTACTGTACACATTTGGATATGGCTATTATACGCTTGATGTGATTATTTGAACCAGAGCTGATAAAACAAAAAGAAAATGCTGCTTATAGAGTTTAGTTAAAAGATGATTTATACTCATTTGCATTCATGTATTTAAAGAATCCATAGGCCAAATAGCAGAACTGAGAACTACTGCTGTGTGCTGTAGTGTAATAGGACGCATCCTATATAGCCAGAAGGCAAAAGCAAACATGTTTCCTCAGCTTCCTGGTACCCTGTAATCGCATTCAGTGTGAGAGAAATGAAATTTGCCTCGGCAGTGCGAGACACTGCAACATCTGTTCAATTACGCTCAGCAGCCTCTTGCTCTCCTGGATCTTCCTCGATCTTGCACACTAGCAGGGTGAAAAATAAAAGACTGGAGTTACCACAAACAAACTCAACGGCTTAAATTAATTTGTAAATGTTCATGTGGAACTACACTACCAAGAAGCCCCAGGAGATCACATGACCAAGTCACATGCCACTATAAACACTCTTACCTGTGTCTCGCTACGCTTCTTTGCTTCACTGTGCAAGTTCCAGTTTTTCAGTATCTATTTGTCAAGTTTTTGGTGGATGTGTTACTTATAATATGTATTTTTTGCCTTTTATCCACAGTTCATGCTGATGTTTCTTGTTTTGATATAACTTTCCACTTTAAATAAATAGCCCTTGCATCCGGCCCCACTATCAGTTCCTGATCAAAATACATATAAAAATCATATATATATATATATATATATATATATATATATATATATATATATATATATATATATATATATATATATATATATAAAACGAAGATGATCATAATGTGGTCTTAATGGAATGTGCATAGTCATGGCAAGAAAATAAGCTTTATGGAGGATGCTGACAGATGATCAAATCGATCCTATTATCTGACAAAGATTCGTTGTGTATTTATTTGCATTTTTATTATATGAAGTTATACTGCTTTCAGGTGTAATTTATACAAATTATACAAGCAGGTAAAATTTGATGTGGGGCAAAATCTATGACTGGATTACAGTAGACAGCAAAAAAAAAATGAGAAAATGAGAAAAATAGTTAATTCATTCATTCATTCATTCATTCATTCATTTTCTACCACTTATCCAAACTACCTCAGGTCACGGGGAGCCTGTGCACTATCTCAGGCGTCATCGGGCATCAAGGCAGGATACACCCTGGACGGAGTGCCAAACCATCGCAGGGCACAAAAACACTCTCATTCACTCACAAACTACGGACAATTTTCCAGAGATGCTAATCAACCTACCATGCATGTCTTTGGACCGGGGAAGGAAACTGGAGTACCCGGAGGAAACCCCCGAGGCACGGGAAGAACATGCAAACTACACACACACAAGGCAGAGGCGGGAATCGAACCCCCAACCCTGCAGGTGTGAGGCGAACGTGCTAACCACTAAGCCACCCCATGCACACACCCCCCCCCCCCATCCAAGAAAAATATTTTATTTTTATTATTATTTCTCCAGCAATACTGGATGTTGTGTTGTCTCTGCTTTGTAATTCAACAATATTCATTCAGGTATTTTCACATGCTGGCTCGTGTCACTTCTTCGCATCATTTCTTCTCCCACTGCTAATTGCATGTGTTGTGTTCTGTTCAAATTCCTCTTCTGTTTTTAGTTCATTTCTAAAGCTTCCTACTAAGTTTGTCTTGAAAGGCTTCCCAAAAGAATAGAGTGACATGAAGAAACAATACAGAAAAAGTAACAAAAGTTAAGAAAAAGAAAATCCTGTCCTCTGAGATGATTTGGGCTTCCTCTGCATGTGCAGGAGAAAGGTTTCGGAGTTCAAGGCAGGCTCGGATATGGGTAGTGAAATTCTGCTTTCATTTAGCAGGCAATTTGCCAGCAAGGCAGTGAGAGAACGAATCTCCGGCTGTCTTTTTTATCACAAGTTGAAAAGGCACTTGGTTTTCTCCTCATGTAGTTGGTGCTAATTAGCTCACCCTGGAGATTACCCAGAAGGCTGCTAAACACCACCCCCTCACACACACCTCCCAAAAATAAAAGCTGCTTTTCCGGGATGAACAGCAGAGGGCTACTGCTTGTATAATGGTCTTGCTCCTTTATTAAAGTGTCAATATAAAAAAAAACTGACAAAAACACTTGTGGAGGGTTTTTTTTATATATACTGTATAAAATTCTGGATCCTTTTTTGAGAATATTTAAAGCCCTTATCAAAAAGCTCGAAAGCCAAGATTTGATTGCATATGATGTATTTCTGTAACAGGAAGTGAAAGTGACAGCATGTTGAAATGCTTGACAAATTTAACAGATAATCGCTTAGTATAATACCTAAAATGAGCAGCTGGATTAACAAGAATCTTTTCAACCTTGGAGGATTGCTCACCACTGTCTTCACATACACACACACACACACACACACACACACACACACACACACACACACACACACACACCTGTCAACTCAATGAGCAGAATTTCCCAGAGGACAGGATGCCATGTGTTTTTAGAGTTATTTTATACATGTTTGAACTGTTTGATTAGTGTTTTTAACACGAGGAGACATTCATTTCTGTGGCACTTTAATGATTAACCACAGTGCAGGCTAAAAGAAAAGAAAGCTAGCATCTTCACAGGTTTGCTAATTTGACAATCTGCTGTTTCTGCTCATAATCACTCTTAATTGCCTCAGCATACTCATATAGTGTTTACAAAAAGTCACACTGTCATTGTGTCTTCATTTCAAATGCAGGGTTCTCATTTTGTGCGACTGCTCAGTGGAAACAATGCATCACAAACTGTTTTGTAAAAATGTTGAAGTAATGAGCATAAATCTGCCTCGAAGTGCTGAAGAAGTGCCGTCAGGTTTGATTGTCTGGACGTCTTCACCTGCCAAAGGCTTCAACTGTTCACTTTTTCATTAGTTTTCAGCATTCTCTGTCTTTAAAAAAAAAAGAGTATCCTGTATTCGTTTTTACCCTTTTTGCAGTCATCTTACCCTTAAGTGAGATTTCAGAGTAAACAACAATAAATAAAAGCACCTGCTTGTCCTGGGATACAGTGTTCACAGTGCCTAGTGTTCCTGGGATATACAATTTTCACAGTCCCTAGTGTTCCTGGGATATACAGTGTTCACAGTCCCTAGTGTTCCTGGGATATACAGTGTTCACAGTGCCTAGTGTTCCTGGGATATACAGTGTTCACAGTCCCTAGTGTTCCTGGGATATTCAGTGTTCACGGTGCCTAGTGTTCCTGGGATATACAGTGTTCACAGTGCCTAGTGTTCCTGGGATATACAGTGTTCACAGTCCCTAGTGTTCCTGGGATATACAGTGTTCACGGTGCCTAGTGTTCCTGGGATATACAGTGTTCACAGTGCCTAGTGTTCCTGGGATATACAGTGTTCACAGTGCCTAGTGTTCCTGGGATATACAGTGTCCACAGTGCCTAGTGTTTCTGGGAATATACAGTGTTCACAGTGCCTAGTGTTTCTGGGATATACAGTGTTCACAGTGCCGAGTGTTTCTGGGATATACAGTGTTCACAGTGCCTAGTGTTTCTGGGATATACAGTGTTCACAGTGCCTAGTGTTTCTGGGATATACAGTGTTCACAGTGCCTAGTGTTTCTGGAATATTCGATTTTCACAGTGCCGAGTGTTGCTGGGATATACAATTTTCACAGTGCCTAGTGCTTCTGGGATATACAGTGTTCACAATGTGTTGTGTTCTTGGGATATACAGTAGAATGTTCACACTGCTTACTGTTCCTAGAATATACAGTGTTTACAGTGCCTAGTGTTCTTGGGATATACAGTGTTCCTGGGATATACTGTACAGTGTTCACAGTGATTACTGTTCTTGGGATACACAGTGTTCACAGTGTTCACAGTGCTCCTGAGATTTTCAATATTCACAGTGCCCAGTGTTCCTGGGATATACAGTGTTCACAGTGCTTACTGTTCCTGGTTCACCATGTTCAGTCTTAATGGGATATACAGTGTTTACAGTTTCCATTGTTCTTGGGATAAACAAGTGTTCATAGTGCCTCTTTTTTCTAGATAGATTTATTTCTTGTTTTCACAAATGTGAAATATTTATATAACTTACTGGAGCAAATAATTTTGGTCAAATTTTTTTCTATATTCCAAAAACAACCATCTCAGTTATTATTTGACCAGTATTAATGACATTTTAAATGAGAGGGATGTTACAGAGGAATTTACCAAAATGTTGATCAGTGTTGTATTTATCTTATACCTAAAAATAGACTATTTTCTTCTTGTTGTATGGTATATTTTTCGAATACATTTTAATAAACAAAATTCAGTAATTATTAAAAGTTGATCGCAATATCCATCCATCCATCCATACATCCATCCATCCATCCATCCATTTTCTACTGCTTATCTGGGGCTAAGTTGCTGGGGCAGCAGACTAAGCAGGGACGCCCAGACTTCCCTCTCCCCAGACACTTCCTCCAGCTCTTCCGGGGGAATACCGAGGCATTCCAAGGCCGGCCGAGAGACATTGTCCCTCCAGCGTGTCCTAGGTCTTCCCCGGGGCCTCCTCCCGGTTGGACATGCCCGGAACACCTCCCCAGGGAGGCGTCCAGGAGGCATCCGGAACAGATGCCCGAGCCACCTCAGCTGACTCCTCTCGATGTGGAGGATCAGCGGCTCTACTCTGAGCTCCTCCCAAGTGACTGAGCTCCTCACCCTATCTCTAAGGGAGCGCCCAGCCACCCTGCGGGGGAAACTCATTTCGGCCGCCTGTATCCGGGATCTAGTCCTTTCGGTCATGACCCAAAACTCATGACCATAGGTGAGGGTAGGAACGTAGATCGACTGGTAAATAGAGAGCTTCGCCTTGCGTCTCAGCTCTTTCTTCACCACAACAGACCGGTATATCGACCGCATCACTGCAGAAGACACAGCGATCCACCTGTCGATCTCCCGCTCCATACTTCCCTCACTCGTGAACGAGACCCCAATATACTTAAACTCCTCCAGTTGAGGCGGAGTTTAAGTATCTTGGATCGCAATATATATTATTTATTTATTCATGATCCTATGAACCTATTCACCTGTAGTTCTGAAGCTCACCCTAGATACACCGTTAATGACATTCTGAAGGATTTTAACTCAAAACTCAACGATCTCACACTTGCAGTCTGAGTGGAAGCCATTGTCTGATTAGTGAACAAGGGTGCCTTAAATTACTTCTTCGCTTCCATTATTCCTTCAATGTATTGCCTGATTTTGGACATGGCTCGTTTATGCTCTGCCCCATCAGTGAGAAGAGAAGTGTCTCTGTCTGCTAAACAGCTTCACTCCACATTAAATTGAAAATTTTTATTTGAAGATGGTTCCTTTGCCTTTTCTGTAATTAGGATTATGATAATGAAAGTTGCTTTAAAGCAGAGCTCCAGTCGATGTTTTTCTCTCCCTTTGAAAGTGCTGCCTCATGGAGCAATTAACAGAAATGGGAAATAGATTGGCTTTGTCAGGCTCCTGGTTCCTCGTGGACTCTTTCTTCAAACATATTGTTTGTTTTTTTGATTTTCATTATGAACTTGGGAGGCATGGGATTGTATAAAGCATTTAAAAAAATACAAAATTCTTTATTCACTATCAAGACTTTGTAGGAGGAAAGAAAGCAGGAGAGAATGAAAGCATGTTCTCTTTTCTCACATAAGAGCATCTACGCCCTCGAATCTTTTTTCCATCACATGGACAGATAGTGATTGGGAAAGTTTGGTGAGGAGAGGATGTGTGAGGAGTCACAGAATTGACAGAGAAAGGAACCACAATATAATCATTCCCCGCACCTCAGATTACTGTAATACATCTTACGTAAAATGTGCTGAAATCCAATTTAATGGATGGAGGTTATTACAAATAAAGCATTGTAGCAGTGCAGTGGGACTCGCAGAGAAATAATAAAAGAGGGCATGTTGATGGGAAAAAGGGGGGCACTATTGGAGTCATTTCTTTTCATCACAGTGGTATCGCCTTGAAAGAATAGGTGTTGGATTTCATTTGGCCGTTTTTTGCTTCTGTGCTTGTCACTGAACACACAGGGTTGCTGCTCACTCTGAGTTTGATGCACGCTCTGTTGAAATGGGGGGGAAGCCGTTTTATTGCATGAAGAAGAGAAATGATACACAGCAAAAGAGAAAGGTTTATTACATTTATTAATTCATACTTTTTGCACATTTATTTTACAACAGACACAAAATATTCGTCAATGAATCAGTGAAATGCTTACTTATGTAATGGACGTGTTCAGTTACTGTTCAGTGCATCAGTTACATGCTCGTTGTTTTTCAGGCTTTAGATCATCATGAAGGAATAAGGTCCAACAAATCTACATGAATGCAAATGAAAACTCGCATCCAAATGCTCAAGGTAATCTTCATCAAGATTATCATTAAGGTAATCTTCACAAACAAACACAACTTTTAGGAATTTTGAAGCTGAAATACAATCAGAAGATCTAAAAAGCAAAGACTATAAATGAATTCTACCTATTCTATCTATTCTAAATCACATGACTTAGGTCTCTGATAAGTCTTTCTATCTATTAAAAAAAAAAAATTCCCCTGATAACGATCCACTTTGCTCTTGAATTGGATGGATGTGAATGAATGAAAAGTTGGCTTTTGCAAGACTGTGTTATTAGTATAAACACAGCGAGAGTGCAGTAGACAAGTTTCCTGCTCTGTGTGAGCATGTTTAATGTTATCTACAACCTCCATAGTCCTTTTTAACCACTTAGTAACCACATTTTTCAAGTTTTATTGAAGTTGAAAAAAATGGAAAATAGAGTATTACTGATTTTTTTTATGTCTTAGAATAAAACATGAAAATATCTTAAGCTTATGTTACTGTATCTAACTGATTTTGAGACCATGGTCTCTGAGCAATCTATATACATGAAAGAATCACTGGAATTTTCTGGAATTTTCACTGGAATTTTTAATTTAAATAAAAGAAGATTATTGCATCGCACAGTACATTTTAACACTGCATATCAAAGGAACACTGAACAAGGTGAACACTGTTTATCACAGGGACACTGAACAAGGTGAACACCATTTATCCCAGGAACACTGGGCACTATGAACACTGTTTATCCCAGGAACACTGGGCACTGTTAATGCATGGAACACTGGGAACTATGAACACTGTGTATCACAGGAACACTAGGCACTGTGAACTTTGTTAATACCAGGAACACTGGGCACTGTGAACACTCTTAATCCCAGGAACACTGGGCACTGTGAACACTCTTAATCCCAGGAACACTGGGCACTGTCAACACTGTTAATCCCAGGAACACTGGGCATTGTGAACACTGTTAATATCAGGAACACTGGGCACTGTGAACACTCTTAATCCCAGGAACACTGGGCACTGTGAACACTCTTAATCCCAGGAACACTGGACACTGCGAACACCATTTATTCCAGGGACACTGGGCACTATTAGCACTGTGTATCACATGAACGCTGAACAAGGTTGAACTCTGTGTATACCAGGAACATTAAGTGCAGTCACACACATCTTACAATGCAAGGCTTGCATGCATAACCAAGCAATTTTACATAAGTGTGACTAATACAGCATTTTCTATGCATATTATAACAATATGAGAGCTTAGTGTTGAGAATATTGCCTCTAGTAGAGAGCTGAATTGTGTTCTCCATCCTTGGGCACAGTATTAATGGGGGGTCATTAGTAGTGCAATAGGCTCGAGCAGGTCATGCAGTTTGCCAGCACTAACGATGTATTGTTGGTTGTTTGGCTTCAGACGCTGTTAACTTTTAATGTTTTTCTCACTCTTTTCAATTGCTACCTTCTTTTCGGTTGCCATGGTGAGCTAAGCGAGGGAAGTTTGGGGTCTTGTGTGTGCTTCGAGATCCAGGAATGCCGAGATCAGCTCACCCAAAGTGGACTGACCTTTGAAACAGAGCTCATAACAAAGCCTCATTTACATTTAAGACACTTCACACTTTCAAGATTTTGGCACTTTGCTAAAATGTTAAGGTCATTATTTTTCATCTGTACCAATACTTACATGGGTCTTGTGCAACATTTGCTGCACATAACCTGCTTAAAAACCTCATGGCTGTATTTTTCTTGATCTGATTCGCTTTAACAGAAGCAGCATATGTTCAATCTCAATCTGTGCTTATCTGAAATCTGGAATCTGATTGGTCAGGAGGTTTTGATTAATTTACCGTAACAGCTGCTCTTCTGGGCACAGTGCTCTTTTATTAATCTGCTTATGTTCTAACATGTAATTTTTTTCCGTACAACATAAAAATATTATATGTTTGTATTTATTTTTTTATTTATAAATTTTTTTGGGAAAACGCTTTCATAAAGACCTGGGGTAGGTTTAATAATATTTATTTATTTATTTATTTATTTATTTATTTATCCATCTATCTATCCATCTATCTATCTATCTATCTATCTATCTATCTATCTATCTATCTATCTATCTATCTATCTATTTATTTATTTATAAAAAATTTTGGGAAAACGCTTTCATAAAGACCTGGGGTAGGTTTAATAATATCTATCTATTTTTTTTATTTTTTTTTTGTAATTGATATGTCTTTAATGGGAAAAAATTTTTTCAGTATTCAGGTTTTTTTCGATTGAGTCTCCAGTGTCAGATTTTTGGAAAATCCGTAAGGTTTCCACCAATGGACGATTAGGACTTTTTTCTACATTTTCCGATTTCTTGGTAATATGACAAGCTTTTTATATTTTTACCTAATATTATCTTCAACACAGGGCAAAAAGACAGGCTAGTGACTGTATAAACTGTTATACTGTAGCTGCTCCAGTACATTGTAAATGAAACGAACCTGTTTTCTATAAATTCCACAACAGTGAATGTAACTGAAAATGAATAAAAAGTTTTATGTGTTTTCAGCTGAAAAAAAATTTGCTGCGATGTAAAAGGAATAAAAATCTCTTCATTGTGCATTGCTATAGGAAAAAAAATCCACAACATAATCCATCAATTTCACATCACAGCATCGTAATGTCATATTATACTATTATAAGTTGAAATGTAAAATTAGATAGCTGTTCTCTTAAAGTGAGTTTGTTGTCATTATTTGAAATGCTGTTGCTCTTGCTCTGTTCACATCCATTCTCATTAGAAGCAACTAATCCGGAGGACTACGAGAGCACTGAAATATGTGAAATATGACTATCTGTCTTCATTAAGCTCGGCTGGCAAGAGGAAACATTGGCATGTCACATTAGCTCCCAAGGTAAGCTCTAAATTTTTAACCTAACAGGACACCTGAGAGCTGAGCCTCAGCATCTTTGCCAGACACATCCTTGTTGAAAATCTGCTCAAATGAGCCACAGTCTGAAAAGAAGAGAATTGAATAAATCTGTAAACTTTTTATTAAGCGTTTTAGAGCTAGCTGAAAAATGTAGTTATGATGCATGATGCTATGACCTTTTGTCCAGAAGCTGAGCAAATTGAACAGTTTCTGAGTTAATAAGCGGCTTCATTTACTACCATGACTTTTATACTGCTGAGAATAAATTGAAAATTATTACCATAAAGGGGAGAAAAAAGCCATCTATGCTAATAGTTATTTCATGTGCAGAGCTCTGTTTTGAGTTTTAACCGCTGAGAATAAATGTCATAGATTTCTTAGCAAATACCACTTGGAGCATCTGGGATGAATACTTAGCCTTCACAAGTATCATAAAACTCACGAAGTGAGTCTTTTGTCAGTATTTTGGTTTCGTTCTTCAGACCAACCTGAATTAGAATTCATCCTGCCGACATGAGGTGAGGCTGAAGGCTCTCTGCTGTAAGAACATTACAGACACACTCCACAGAAAATGGTTCCCAAAGCTGCAATTCCCCGTGACTTTAGGATTAAGTTGTTAATTCGTGTCATACGGTCTGATCTCGGCTAATTTCCCCATGGAAAAAAGGAAACGGCTTGTTTTCTCCTGCGCTGCTATGTTCTCTGCTTTCTCTGTCGTACACCTAGATTGATCTAGTCATTTTTTTAACCATTGTAAGTTACGATATTATTGGATAATTTCCTCGATGTTCTGATACTGCCATGTACACACACTGTCCATTTTATTAGGTACAGCCGAACCGTTACGCAATTACGTGTGGCAGTGCAAAATCGAACAGATACAAGTCAAGAGCTTTTAGGTAATATTCATAATGTTCGAAGATTATATATATAAAGATTCTAGATTAGATTAGACTTTATTGTCATTACACATGTACAAGTACAAGGCAATGAAATGCAGTTTAGGTCTAACCAGAGTGCAATAACAGCAAGTGCAGGATATACAGTTTGTACAAGATTTAGATAAGTTAAATAAAATGGGAAATAATGGTAATTGAATGAGCGACAGTTCTGTAGGTGTTAACACGTTTCTGTTGATCCAAAGTAAATATCGAGATTGGTTCAAGCTGCCAGGAAAGATGTAGTAAAATAATTACTCTACACCTGTGGATGAGCTACAACATCAGCAGATGTCTTCTGTTGTTGTTGTTACTGATCCACCTCACAGTTTGATGTGTGATGTGATGTGCTTTTCTGCTCACCACAGTGCATAAGCAGTGATGGTGTTACTTTAGACTTCCTGTCAGCTCAAACCGGTCTGGTCATTCTCCTCTAATCTCCCTCATTATTAAGTTTAATCTCCGACAACAGGATATTTTTTGTTTGTTTTTTAAACTCTATATAGCGTTGTGTGTGAAAATCCCAGGAGAGGATCAGCGCGTCTTTCACCAACAACCACAGCATGGTTAAAGTTCAATTCAAGTTTATTTGTATAGCGCTTTTTACAATGGACTTTGTCTCAAAGCAGCTTTACAGAACATAAACATAGAACAGAAGGTAAACATAAGGAGAAATATAGAGAATTAATATAGTAAAAAAAAGTCACAGAGATGACCATTTCCTTGTTCTGATATTTGATAGCTGTGAACACTGAAGAGCTCTTGATGTGTATATGCATGATTTTATGCATTGCACTGCTGCCACATGATTGGTCTATTGAATAACTACATAAACGAATAGGTGTACAGGCATTCCTAATAAAGTGGGCAGCAAATGAATGTGAAATCAACCTTTATAAAAACATTGTTTCCTTTTTCATGTTGCATGCTTCTGTTTATATACAGTATATTTTTTATATACTAAACTGTACAGCATACACTGTCTATTTAGCAATTATAAACCTAGTGAGACCTCAGTCTCTAGTTTAATTATCTTTCCCCCATGGAAATTAAGTGAGAACTGTGACCTTTCAAGAAAATGTCTCCATCTGCATGTTAATGGTATGCAGATGAAGAAAATATTCGCTCAAATATTCATAAGTAGACTCTGGGCATGTTGCAGAAGAGGTCACGTTTGTGTTTAATATATATTTAAAAAAAAAGTTTTAAGAGGTGACACAAAAAGTTGCTTTTTTAGAGTTTGCATGCAAAATAATGAAATTAACTTTACCATTTGAACTTACTGCACTTACTTAAAACGCAAACGTCCGAGATCATTAGTCGTGAGGCGGGAATCGAACCCCAAATCCAGAGCTGTGAGAACTCCAGAACTATAAATGAATTAAATGTACAATGTGTTGTTGCTTAATAAGTAATAAAACAAATTGTTTGCAAATTGTTGTGATGTAAGAGGAATAAACCATTAGCAGGGCTGTCAAGTATCACGCATTGAGAGTGACAGTCACGCATTTCGGTCTTTTGTCACGCTGTCCCGCCACCCATTGTATTTCTCACGCAGATAAACGTACTATTTATCGTATATTTAATATGCCACAGCAACCCAAAATGTATCTGTCTGACCGCTGTCTCTATGGAATCGGGCAGGAATCAAGCGCGTCTCAGTTCTTAGTCGAGCCTGACACTTATCAGCCAATCAAAAAAAAAGGCTACACAATAGCCAATCAGAAAATAGCATTATTGTATCTGGGTAAGATTTAATGCAACAAGCAATGAAAAAAAAAACATATCCTGGAATTGTTCAGCATCATTATCGTTCACCCACAGAGAAAACCACTGGAGCTGTGAGCATCACTTTAAGCACTTTGACACAAACAATGACATTTTGGCTGCTGTTAGAGATGTTTCCCAGATAATCAGCATCAGTTTTTCATGAGTGTCTGTAACTTAGCCAACACCTGCTCAGAACAAGTAGTCTAGGCCAATGGAGAAGTTGGAGAAGTCACTTTTTCCTGTCTTCAAAACTTGAGAGCCCTGCATTTGCACCGTTATTGAAACTACAGGTCAGTACACTTTGTGTCATTACTGCATGCCACGGCATCTTTTTTTTTCTTACTTGCTTGACGTTTGTGTCTATCTGTGCAAAGGTACAATTACAGAACACCGAGAAATAAAAAATAGCTTGCGTCTAGGCAGTAAAATAAGTATTATGTATACCGCATGAGTTCCTGTAAACAAGAACGCTATTACACAGCTTGTCTCAACCAACTCCTCTGATTTCGTCAGCATTTTCTCAGCTCATGGCCTTCGGCGGCAGAACTTTCTCATAAAGGACTCTCATATAGGAGTCTTATAAAAGAGAGCTCATAAACAAGCACATCATTTCTCTGTGGCTAGAAGTATAATGACAGTGACACTAGTCATAATGGAATCTATCTATATATATATCTATCTACCTAGCTATCATTTTGGTCATTTTCCATGTATCTTATAATCTTAAGATTTTCACATCGCAGTATTTTACCTGTTTGCTTCCCAATTTAATTGTGCATAGTTTTTTCATCATCTACTGTAAACTGATCATATTTGTTCAAAGGTTTAAGCAACTCCCACTTTCCCACTTTGGAGTGGCACAGGAATGTTTTTTGTAGTTTATCAAGCTGAACCCTCACACCATTAACCAGAAACACAGGAGAAATTGGACAAAGACCAAGTCGTGTCAGCATGGGGTGTGAATTCTGGCTCTTACAGCTTCTCATCCACAGCTACATCATTCGAGTTCAGAACTGCTCTCAGGGATACAGTATATTGTAATTGTAGATGATGGTTTGATATAACCATTAACCTTTTAGTTTTTTTTAGACCTTTTCTATGAATATATTGTCTCTAGTATACTAAGGAAAAACAGAAATACTCATAAAGAACTAAAAATCCATTAAAGCCTGAGTTTACAAATACATTCAATACTGAAGAAAACAGACACAAATTCCGGAACTGAAAATCATTCTTTTCATGTTATTTTTTACTTCATAAATCATTGAAAAGTTGTAAGTAAAACATTTGCATCCTGGACCCCACTCTTTTTTTTATCTTTAAGTATACTTTCTTACTTGCCTTAGAAACCAGTGTTAAATTACTGAACATGGTGTGTTTTATCCTAAGAAAATGATCTGCAGTGAAACTTGGTTTATTGTCTGAGGTGAAATGTTCCTTGAATGTTCCTTTAACAGCGAGTCATGATCAGAAGGGCTAAAAGATGAGCAGTAAGCCATACTCTGTACTGTGCCTTTACTGTCACTTCATTATAAAATTGGAGATGGAAAATGCGAGACCCCACTGGACCCCACTCTTTTTTTTTATCTTTGAGTATACTTTCTTACTTGCCTTAGAAACCAGTGTTAAATTACCGAACATGGTGTGTTTTATCCTAATGAACATGCTGTCTAAATTTACTGAAAGTCTAGAGCAGAAACACTTTCAAAGTGTAGCACCGAGGGAAAATCCTCTCGCCTATCACCCGAGCCTGTCAGAGCAGTTTGTACTTAAATGGCCACAGTGTATGGCAGCAGGGCCGCAGGAAGCCAGTACGGCCTATAATTCTTCACTGATTGTGTTCTGAGAGCGCAGTAATGAAGGCTTCGGCTGCTCCGACTGGCCTGTCAGTGGAAACAGAAGAAGCAGGGAGAGATTAAATCCTGTGGGGAGTTTTTTTTTTCTTTTTTGTCTCCGAGATGGTTCTTATCATCCAACTCCTACTGCTCTAGATGAGGAGAAAGAATAAGGGGAAGGAAAGGAAACAGTAAAGGGCTTAAGAAGAAAAGCTGAATGGATGGTCGATGTTTAAAGGACTGATCATTGATTGCAGGGATTCTTATCTCTTTTCTGGATTAAACTAGAGGATTGAATATGGATGTTGATGTTGTAGCCTTGGTATCGCAGAACAAGAATAGAGTTAATGCTGTTAGAGTGAATTATTTTTCCACTGCATGTTAATTAATACCTAATGGTCTGATATCTAGTATAAATATCTATTAATATTTAATTAAGAAATCTTTCAATCACAATAAATTAGTCAATAATAAATGTTATACCTAAGTAAAGAAAGGCATTGTAAGCCTTCTTACAGAACACAGTAGGATTGTACTGTATATGTTCTTGTGTTATTACATCTTCTCCAGGATTTATTCTCTACCACGTCAACTGTTTCACTTTCATCCACAAATCCAAATCTGTTCCTTCACAAACAACTCGTCTCAAAATTTCATTGTAAAAGTTGTTACGATATAGTCAAATTAAAATCTATTAAGTTTAGCTGACGTTTAGTTTAGGATACACAATCAGTACAAATGTAAAAATAAAGATATATTTTCGAGAAATAAAAATAATAAGCACAGAAGAATGAAGTATCCTCCAGTGATAAAGTTTATGTGGTTAACACCAGACAAAACCTTATAACACCTTGGGCACAAAATGCTGCTTTGTCTCCATTTTGTGAGTGTAGTGTAGTGTATTACTGTTACTTTATGGTGCTTTCTGTCTCTGAGGCAGATCCAGACCTTTCCAACTATGAGTGTGTGTGTGTGTGTGTGTGTGTGTGTGTGTGTGTGTGTGTGTGTGTGTGTGTGTGTGTGTGTGTGTGTGTGTGTGTGCATAAACTGACAGGGGAAAATTAAGGTATGTCTTTAAAAATGTTTTGAAAGTTTTAGCCAGGGTTGTGGGATTAGTTATATTAGTGTGCAGTATATATATATATATATATATATATATATATATATATATATATATATATATATATATATATATATTGTTTTTTAATCCTGCCAAAGGGGTTGCAAGCCAGTGATTTCTGTGCCGGTCCGAAACCCGGATAAATAGAGAGGGTTGCATCAGGAAATCCAAAATTTAAACATGCAACCTGTCAGTGTGAATTAATGTTGTGTGACAGAAGAGTGTCAGCAAGAATCAAAGGAAAGGTGTACAAGACAGTAGTGAGAGCAGCTCTGCTGTATGGGTTAGAGACTGTAGCAGTGAGGAAAAGACATGAGGCAGAGATGGAGGTAGCAGAGATGAGGATGTTGAGGTTCTCTTTAGGAGTGACGAGGATGGACAGGATTAGGAACGAGCACATCAGAGGGACAGCTCAGGTTGGCTGTTTTGGGGAGAAGGTCAGAGAAGCTAGATTGAGGTGGTTTGGAAATGTACAGAGGAGGGAGATGGTTTTTTGGTCGAAGGATGTTGGAGAAGGAGCTGCCAGGTAAGAGGTCAAAAGGAAGGGTTGAACTTGAAGTTAATTGGTGCAAGAGTAGGGGATGCAGAGGATAGAGTAAGGTGGAAACAGGGAACGGGAAAAGCCAAAAGTAGAAGATATAGTGTTTCTGTATGCCTGTGTACAATCAAATTGAATTCCATTTGAATTCTTACATATTGTAGCATGAGATCAGGTTGCAACCTCCATCATCCAAAGAAAATGATCTGCAGCGAAACTTGGTTTATTGTCTGAGGTGAAATGTTCCCTGAATGTTCCTTTAACAGCGAGTCGTGATCAGAAGGGCTAAAAGACGAGAAGTAAGCCGTACTCTGTACCGTGGCTTTACTGTCACTTCATTATAAAATTGTGCCAATTTGTTTAATCAGTGTACAAAATTGCACACTATGGAAAAGTTCATGATTATTGAGCTTTCACTCCTGTTTGTTTGACACAGGGGAAATATCACGATGCCTTTATTTGTGCGAGTTAAGCTGAAATCCTTTGATGGTTTGAGAAAGCTAATAACTTCACTCTGTTTTGTCTTTCATTATTAATGCAGTCCAGAGTGTCTGAGATGCACAGGAGGCAAATGTTCCCTAAACTCTATATCAGATGATGCCAAGAATCAATCTATAATCTCTTTTAATGCACAGTGGTGATAAAAGTATCCCTTGCTCAGGGGACATACTGTATAGCATTTTAAAAAATGCCTGAGGACTTGAATCTTCCATGAGCGGTTAAATATTGATGCAGAAACACCGTCAGCTCTGTGTGTGTGTGTGTGTGTGTGTGTGTGTGTGTGTGTGTGTGTGTGTGTGTGTGTGTGTGTGTGTGTGTGTGTGTGTGTGTGTTATATTATATGGTTTCCTTTTAGAGTAGACCTGTGGCTTGTTTTTATATGTTTGTACTATTTTGTCTTAAATATATATATGTAAATCAATAAACTAATGAGTTATTGAACATCACAAGAAACAGCATCATAATCTGAGACATGGCTCATGCTTATTTTTGCACATAAAATAAAAATATTAGTGCACGAGAACGTAATATCATGTGCTAGATCAAGTGCTGTTTTGCCATATAACAAGGGTGAAATCCATTTTGTTAAAAAGACTAAAAGACTGTAGATAGAAATGCAGTAATAAAGTATTTGCAATGGACCAAACACCTATTCGAAGTTTATTTTAGTGCCATTTTATCATATATCATCAGTATATTAGTGTTTATTTTTCTTTTGAAATTATTTCTTGCTTTTCAGATTATTTTCTTTGTTGGTTTGCATTTTCCATCTAAATATTTGGGGATTTCAAGGCAAGTGTGTGTGTTTAAAGTAAAAAAACGCAGTATCATATCCTTAATTACAAGTTAGTCAGTTAGTTAGTTAGTTAGTTAGTTAGTTAGTTAGTTAGTTAGTTAGTTAGTTAGTTAGTTAGTTAGTTAGTTAGTTAAATAGATAGATAGATAGATAGATAGATAGATAGATAGATA
The DNA here is from genome assembly GCF_022655615.1 of Tachysurus fulvidraco. NCBI lineage: Eukaryota > Metazoa > Chordata > Actinopteri > Siluriformes > Bagridae > Tachysurus > Tachysurus fulvidraco. The sequence goes on along the minus strand of NC_062524.1, from coordinate 7,080,093 downwards.
GATAGATAGATAGACAGACAGACAGACAGACAGACAGACAGACAGACAGACAGACAGACAGACAGACAGACAGACAGATAGATAGATAGATAGATAGATAGATAGATAGATAGATAGATAGATAGATAGATAGATAGATATAGTGCTGAAAAACTGGTACATAACCAGACCCTGGATATATATCTGTCCTCACGTAAACACTGACAGAATTTTTAGCCTTAATTCACCCTCTGAATAAGAGTTCAGCCATGAAAACCAGGCAGCTTTAAATCGTTATAGAAGCAGTTCTTAGGTACAAATATCCAGATAACATTATCCACAGTATCCAGGTGACATTATCCACTGAAGCAACTCTGAGAAAGTGAATATTTTTAGCTTTTCCATGTGGGACGATTCATAGGTGAGTCACAAGTGCAAAAAGTTTGTCTTTGTCTCACACCTAAAGTAAAACAGTGATGTTATTGATGCCAGTGTGTGATTTGTTTGTATTTATTCCTCTCACCCCAATTCCCTCCTGAAGGGCTGTCTGTCTGTGTCTGAATGTTAAATAGCACACAGTTATGATAGGGATGGCAGCTTTTCTGTTCTACTCAGCTCACAATGAATTTGCATGACATGTACTTGTGTATCATCGCACAGCAAGAGTTTTATGGTCCTATACAATATTCCTATCTGAAAGTCAATTCCTGGTGTACTTAAAATATGAATGGGGTGTGTGTGTGAGGGGGGGGGGGGGAACGACCCCACATGCAAAACTGATAATACTTGAAGAAACATGCAAGCTGCTTTAATTATAGAGTCTGTGTACACGTGTGACTTCCATATAAGCACAAAAGTATTAGCACAGTGCCTTAATGAATATAAAGGATTTGTTTTTTCTGCCTTAAAGTGTGGAATAAAGGATTAATGCACATGGATGTGGATTAATTGAGTTACAGGCTTATTTCGAGAAACTAACAAAGAAATTGCTTAAAGAAAATTAAGCAATTTCTTTGTTAGTTTCTCGAAATGGTGAAATAATGGAAATAATAAGAAGTTTCTCAAAAGCCTTGGCATTCGAAATTCAACACTGTTTCCTCCCACTACTTTTTACTATATCTCATTTTTGTAATGAATCTCACTCACAAAAGTCTACAAATGCTCTAATTAGATCGTATTAAATCAAGGTACAAGTGCACCATGAAGAACTGTTTTCAAGTCAAGTCAAGTTTTATTGTTATGTAAACAATTTCTACATGTACACACTGACTGAAGTAGTTTAAGCATTTGGTCATTTTAATTGTGATGATTTTGGCTCACATTTAACAAAAATGAAAAAAGTATATAATAAACACATTTAACGCACTTAATAAAAAAAGAAATAAAGAAAAAAAATGAATGCTTCATAAGACCAATAAAAAACATTTTTAGTGAATTGTTGGCCTTCAGGGGGGGCACGGTGGCTTAGTGGTTAGCACGTTCGACTCACACCTCCAGGGTTGGGGGTTCGATTACCGCCTCTGCCTTGTGTGTGTGGAGTTTGCATGTTCTCCCCGGGTACTCCGGTTTCCTCCCCCGGTCCAAAGACATGCATGGTAGGTCGATTGGCATCTCTGGAAAATTGTCCGTAGTGTGTGAGTGTGTGAGTGAATGAGAGTGTGTGTGCCCTGTGATGGGTTGGCACTCCGTCCAAGGTGTATCCTGCCTCGATGCCTGATGACGCCTGAAATAGGCACAGGCTCCCCGTGACCCGAGAAGTTCAGATAAGCGGTAGAAAATGAATGAATGAATGAATGTAGGCCTTCGGGAAAGTATGTTAATTTAATGTTGTACTCAATGCCCATGTAGTATGTAGGTGATCAGTCTGTGGCACTGCTTTGGTGGTATGGAAGCCCAGGTTTCTTTGACTATAACATTCAGCTCATCTGCTCTTTTTTTTTTGGTCTCTTGTTTCTCATTTTCCTCTTGACAATACACCATAGATTCTCTATGGGGTTCAGGTCTGGTGAGTTTGGCCGATCAAGCACACCAACACCATGGTCATTTAACCAACTTTTGGTGCTTTTGGCAGTGTGGGCAGGTGCCAATTTCTGTTTTTTTTCTGCATTTTTAAAAAGCTGGCCAGCAGAAGGAAGCATGAAGTGCTCTAAAGTATCTTGGTAAATGGGTGCAGTGACTTTGGTTTTCAGAAAACACAAAAAACACCAGATGACATTGCACCACAAATCATCACAGACTGTGGAAACTTAACACTGGACTTCAAGCAACTTGGGCTATGAGCTTCTCCACAATTCCTCTGGACTCTAAGACCTTGGTTTCCAAATGCAATACAAAACTTGCTCTCATCTGAAAAGAAGATTTTGCACCACTGGGCAACAATCCGGTTCTTCTCCTTAGCCCAGCTAAGACACCTCTGACATTGTCTGTGGTTCAGGAGTGGCTTAACAAGAGGAATACGACAACTGTAGCCAAATTCCTTGACATATCTATGTGTGGTGGCTCTTGATGCCTTGACTCCAGCCTCAGTCCATTCCGTGTGAAGTTCACCCAAATTCTTGAATCGATTTTGCTTGACAAGCCTCTCAAGGCTGCAGTTTCTTTTTCTTCAACACGTTTTCCTTCCACTCAACTTTCCTTAACATGCATGGATACAGCACTCTGTGATCAGCCAACTTCTACTTTAATGAATGTTTGTGACTTACCGGTGTGGTGAGTAGATTACTTTCTAATTATGTCCTGAAGTTTATCATTATTTATGTATATAGACTTTTTTTATTCATAATTTAAGGAAAAAAAATAATAAATTCCTGTTGTAACATAAACAACTATAAACAGTGATTTCCTCACTTAAAGTTAATAAAATGTAAAAAAGCTCTTGTTGGAAAACATAGAGTTAAGTTGAGCTTTAACTCTGAAATTGGAGACTCCTTCCTAAATTGTTAAATAATCCTTTATGTGGATCGTTCACCGTGCAGGTCACAGTGTAGACATACAGCTAGTAATTCATATCGATCCTGCAGTTGGGGTTACTATAAAAGCTGCTGTTTGAGGTGATGAATGAAAAACGTCTGAAGATCAGAATAAAAAATTCAACAGCACTGTACTGTAACTTACAGTATATAACTAAACAAAGATAGGATTTAGCTTAAAATATAATTTGACAGAAATATGATTCATTTTTCATAAACGAAAATAGAACAAGATTTTTTATTTTTATTTTTTTTTTTTACTGTTTGTCATCTATCAATATCTGACCGAAAAGATTATATTTTATCCATCTGGCAGAAGTTAGTAATTCATCATCAGTATTGGACGGGACACACTGCTGCCCCCAACACCCCCGTACTTCTGTTGACTATTATTGCAATGTGTTTCTGCAGCCTTATCTGAAGAACACACTGTTTAAAGTGTAAAAACAGATATATTAAATGTAGAGAAATGCACACACACACACACACACACACACACACACACACACACACACACACACACACACACTCTCTCTCTCTCTCTCTCTCACACACACACACACACACACACACACACAAACACACAAACACACACGTAGAAGAATGATATAACATGCAGTGCTGTTGCCCTCACAATGAGTCATTTAATCACTTACTCTCTAAATAGCCCTGTTCATTCATTATTCATTCAATTCCCTTCTGTTTTTTTTGTCACCCTCCTCTTCATCCTCCTTTTCTTACTTCCAGGAAAGCGAAATGTGAAAAGAACATTTCATTTGGCTTATTGTACTCCACAGCATCGCTACAACTAACAACTAACAGCTATAATGATGTCTCCTGAAAACAGATTCAGGCTTCAGTGATTTTGATGTTTCTTAAAATAACTGACCTTTCTAGTAAGAACACTAGTAAACAGGCCTGAAATAATAAACAGGCTATGACAAGTGTAATATATGAAACCTATTTGTTTTTATGACATTGTGGCCTATTGTACTGTGTGATCTCTAAAAACTTACTTCGCATCTCCAAAGTCTAGGGATTTAATATCGGAAAAGTGGAAAATCACTTTATTACACATCCACCATCATCATAAGTCAGTATGGTTTTTTTTGTTTTACATGTACATACTGAACTGTATCTGGTGAAATATCTCAGTCTTAATCTCTCTTAAATTTGTAGCATTTTAAAATGTGACTATTTCCAGAAGTGATAAAGGAGAAAACAACCAACAATCCAATCGACTTCTATTTATTGAATTAACCTGGCTTTTTACCTAATGTTTGTATAATGCCTAGGCATGTTTGGAACTTTATCAGGAACATTTCTACACTGTTTTAAGAAAATATATTTAACTTTTCCTAATGTATAGGTGTCAAAGTGTAAGTGTGTTACTGGCAGAAAATCCGATTTCGATCGAAACCCACGAAAACTCTACATTATCTTCACACTCGATAAATATCCTTAGCTCTTACAAGATTGATCTGAAAATTGAGCTGTTTTTATTGAATTTTCAAAGTGCATATAAACAGGTGGCTGCTTTATTTAATTTTGAATTAATGAAAGAATTGCAAGAACAATTAGGATCTGCTTTATTATCGTTTGTTTCCCACAAGACTTTGACTCTTTCATTGTTTTGACAATTACCTCTATAATGCAAATGATTCAAGACAAATTCATAACAGCTCATTAGCAGCTACTTGCAGACAAAGAGGCTGTAAACAAACCCCTGCGGTATTGTTCATTTCACTTTTTATTTACAGTTAGTTATTGTTAGCGATTCGGTGCTTTATCGTGTCGAGAAACGGCTCAACTGATGTGTGAAGGTGCTCGTCTTGCAGGTAGACTGTTACTGAATTTGGTTATTATGCATTTACTGTACAAATAAGGTGAAATCAAATCATTCAATTTGATTTATTATGTGCGATCAGTGTCTTCAAAGGTTTTATAGATTTTTCTATAAGGTACTATAGCATCCCTGCATCTTTGGTGCTTGGACCTCTAACTTAAATGCATTTATAGTTAAACCAGTATGAATATAGTAGCAACTTCAATCATGTCAGAACACTGACAACTGTAAATGTGTTAGACATTATCTAATTATTATCATCTATAAATAGTTAATAATGATGTCCAAATGTCTACTTGTCATCCAGTCATCATATTTAAAAGTTAGTTGCCTACAGACTAGCATTATTTTTCGCATTTAAATGTATAATGCATTGCCTTCGATTACAGTGTCCCTGAATAGCCAAGGCTGATAAATGGAGCGCTTACCTTGTCTGCTCAGCTCTGTCCTAACAAGGTAGGAGAAGAGACAAGCAAAGTGGCAGCATCTCTTAATTATGTAGCAATAACAATGTTAAGGAGGTCTATCCAGCAATTCATTAAAATATCTCCAGAAATTGCAGATAGAACAGAGTGCTGCTGCTGTTCTGGGACACAAGCTAATATTAATGAACTCAAGTTCAATTCCTGCCACCGATGCACATCCTTTTTTATGGATTTTTATTCTGTCACAGTGTGCGGAGTTTGCATGTTCTCCCCGTGCCTCGGGGGTTTCCTCCGGGTACTCCGGTTTCCTCCCCCAGTCCAAAGGCATGCATGGTAGGTTGATTGGCATCTCTGGAAAATTGTCCATAGTGTGTGATTGCGTGAGTGAATGAGAGTGTGTGTGCCCTGTGATGGGTTGACACTCCATCCAGGGTGTATCCTGCCTTCATGCCCGATGACGCCTGAGATAGGCACAGGCTCCCCGTGACCTGAGGTAGTTCGGATAAAGCGGGAGAAAATGAGTGAGAGTATTCTGTCACAAAATCTTTCATAAGGAAACTTTTCAGAAATAGTCCCGAATTAATGCTTGTGTTTAAGCTCCATAGAACGGTGTTTTCAATCACTCTGCTCACTTTTGGAGTTTACTGACCATCACCTGATCTTTTCAGATTCCTCGGGTTCCTGTTCTGGGCTTTCAGTCTGATATGCTGTTCTGCTTAACATGGTTGTAAAGAGTAGTTAGTTGTGTCACACTCATTCAATCATTCTATGTACATAACTGTTGTTTGGGGAAATCGCAGGAGATCCATCCCAACTAGCACTAACAAACATTTCAAGTCACCAAGATCACATTTTTTCTCATTCTGATGATGATGTGAATTTTAACCTAACTTCTTGACCTGCATCTACATGTGTTTTTTATACATTGTGGCGCTAACACTTGATTGGTTGATAAGATACTTTAATCGCATAACTGTATAGCAATGCAGTCGCTGGCTGTTTTCGCTGGTGTGCATTTTATATCTGTTACACGTGGGCATAGACTTGGGCATGCACTGTCTTGGGGACCATCTAAAACATCAGAAGACACACTTGCAGAGGTTTCAAGAGCATCAGGACGAATCAGTTGCAGAGGTTGAGAGGAGGAGATGAAGCAGCACGACGAGCTACAGTTTATTATGTATGCACTTATCTTACAGTGGTGTTAAGGGTGTACATTCCGCATGTGGCTTCAAAATAAAATGAAAGCGGCTACAGAGTAGGTTTACATAATAACGTAGCAACTGATTGTACGTGTTCCTATGTGAGCCTGGACCCCGTATGTCAATACATGTACTGGACAATTCTCTACCTTTTTCAGTAGGTGGCTGTATTTATACCCAGAATTCATTGCTGTTCTCACTGAGGGTTAAGATGTAACACTATTTCATCACTTTGTGCATGCTAAGTATGAGCGTTTCTGCAATATCTATGCCATTTGCATGATTTATTGCGTCCCCCTTTCGGGAAGTTCTTTTGAGATCACTTTAAAATCTTCATGGATTAAGTATTTCTTTTTTGTTAGTAGGTCACAGAACATCTTAGCACTTTCTACATGCATATTTCATTTACATTTATTCATTTGGCAAATGTCTTTATCCAAAGTGGCTTACATGTGAGGCGAAATAAAATCCAGTGTATGGAGCTGTGAAGTCTGAGGATACTACATCACTGGCAGCAGAAGCCTGAGATATGTGTCTGTACAAATTTGACGATGTTCCATTAGATTATTTTGGTCTGAATGAATATAATAACTGTGACTTCATTCATTTATTCCAGTAAATATGATGCTTAATTAATAAGGAAGAAAATCCTAGCCAAATCTATTCAACCCATGTGGATAAAAAATAAATATACCTGAATTTCTGTGTATAATAGGAAATATTTCTGAATTGTCAGAGTGCTTTGTTTATTTTAGCATAGACTAATAATAATAATAATAATAATAATAATAATAATAATAATAATAATAATAATAAACTCCTAACTTTTAAATGTGTTAACTTTCAACCATTACACTAATTCATTGATGTCATAAAACACTTTACATGGACGTTTTTATCATTTTACTCCTTTTCCTTCTGATAACACTTTGCCCAGTGACTCTATTAAAGCTGATATTTTTGAAAGCCACACTGTCACATTGATTTTAAGCCCATCGTTTTGGTGTAATGGGGTTACAAAAGAGCTTCTCGTGTTACTTTTAATTTTGGTATTTTAATATCGTTTTACTATAGGAATAATGACCGAGACAATGAATCTGACCCCGTTTGAAAATTATGAGTTACTCTGGTGACTTCAGATTACTGAAGGTGAGAGATAATGAGCTTCCTCCATTTACTTCAGGTCATTACTTTGCATCTGTAGCTCTGCCATCGATGCCATGTCAGACTAAACAACCTTGAGAGTGTCGAAGTCTTCTCTGTAAGTATCCAGCGGTCTAACTTTAGATATTTTATAGACTATTATGCGTTCTTTATGCGGATTTACATAGTGTCTTCTTCTGTTTGACAAGAAGGAAGATATTTTCAGTAGGGCTGCATGCCAAGTGGATGTAAAAGTGTGACTCATTGATTGGCAAATCTGTTCTTTAAATTCTATGTTTCCTCAAGAAATTTAAAATATCCGCATACAATTTTGTACCTCTGTTTATCCAAATTCTACCCATTGTAGAACTGGATCCGGAACAGCACCACACCTTTCCCAAACTTATGGTTGAGGCCTTTCTTCCAGACCAAGGACTTTTTAAGTGCCAAGTTTGGCACCATTGGTGTATGAATGCTGTTTCTGAGCCTGGATTTGGTTTGTTTGTATAATCAGTCTCTGGTCCTCTTGAAAACTGTGATCTGAGATCATTTGCAGGTAATTCCAATAGTGAAAACCCCATGTAGAGAAAATTGGTTAAATACCCAGATATCGATCCAAGCCAAATTCAGAAGTGGTGATTACAAATCAATTGACTCCAGACTGTTTTCTGTTTTTTTTATTTTAACTTAAAATAAGATTGAATTTTACATAAGGCAACTAAAAGTGTTGTACAGTTATGAATACAGCATGAATACAGTATAGAAATACATCGGTTCCTGATTTGGTATGTCTTTTTTTCACAGACTTTTATCTGTATGACAATAATCTCTAGTTTCTAAAAATAAATCCTATATGGTTCTCCATTCTTGTGTCTTTTGAAAACAACTTACAAGGTCACGTTCCCAGGGAAGTCATCCAGAATGGCTTACATTTATCTCATTTATACAACTGAGCAGTTGAGGGTTAAGGGCCTTGCTCAAGGGCCCTGCAGTGGCAGCTTGGCCGTACTGGGATTTTGAACTCATGACCTTCTGATCAGTAGTCCATGTTCCAATCACCACTGAGCTACCACTGCAATACACTTGATGCTGACCTTAGATTTAAGTCCAGTTTCTAGCAATTTACTGGCTCAAGCAGGCAGCAGTACAGCATGACTTTCACCAATGTAACAACAATATGTCCTGCTGAAATGTATGTTTTTGTCTGTAAATACACTTTGGGATTTTGTGTAAATACAATTTTCAAAAAAAAAAAAAAAAAAACGTTGGAATTCCAACGAACGCCGTTCGAATTCTGCAATTAATTACATATTGTATACGTTTTAAACTATTAGATTATTAGTATTGACCCTTCAAAGTCTACAGAATTTTTTTCCCCTCAAAATGATGTCGTTATTTTGTCAATTCAACAACTACAAAAATTCCAAAAACATCTTAAAATAGATTCATTTGCATCCTGTCACCTAGCTTCTCTGTGACAAAAAAAAAAAAAAAGAAAAACAGCTGACAGTAATTGGCACAGCTCTAAACAATTCTCCTCAAAATATAACTGCCTTTTCTTTAGTTTGACACCTTGACACCTTTTCTCTGCAGGAGAACAATTACTAAAATACAGCGCTAATGCTATTCTATGTTTTGTCTTCAGAAAGTCCAAAACCAATTCAAGCAACTTTAACAAAAGTAAGACACACACACACACACACACACACACACACACACACACACACACACACACACACACACACACACACAAAGCAAAAACTTAAAAAAAGTAATCTAGTATGGTCTTATGTTTGTACCTGCAGCCAATTTCTAGAAATCTATGAAACACATGTTAGATTGGAGTTGTGCTGTCAAAACTCTGTAGCTCTAAATAAATCTCTCCCAGTCACGTGACTAAGCCACAGTTAGAAATGTAAACAAGTGTGAAACGTATCGTGAGAAATGGATGACTGCAAGTATTGCAGCACAGGCAGGAGTAAGATCAGTCATGATCTTTAACCTCTGAGCTAAATGAAATCACACCAGTGCATATTGTTTGGAGATGAAACCCATTACTCACACATATAGAGATAAATGGCAGGATTTACATATACAGAATGATTTGAGTTGAGTTCCGTGCACACAGAGAGGCTTTAATACTGAAATCCTACTTATCCTTCGGTCCGTGAGTACGTCGCCTCAGATGAGCAAGAATTAACTGTCGGTATACAATAATAGAGTGGACTAGATCAAGCACTACTTTATAATATGAGGCATATTAAACCAAATTTGCAGTGATTAATATTATATAATTAGAACTCGGATACCTCAAGCAGCAGTGTATTAGATTAGACTCTCTGCTTATATACACCATGTCCATAAAGCGGTGTATAATTAAAATGTTTCATTTTTAATTTGTCTCTTGCTTATTTATTATCGTGTTTTATTTGATAGAAAGTAAATCTTTCAGTCATTTTTTTGTCAACTTTTTTATATGTTTATCATGTTTAAAGGCAATTGATTGTGTTTAAAGGCATTAGTCTAGACACTAAAATCCCTGTTTCTCTACTTCTATTTTTTAGCATCTTCTGCTGCTTTGCTGTGTCGTCTCTACTTGAATCGTTCTTGGGGACCTTCTAGGACAAGATCTAAATAATGTATATCCTATGTGATGCTGCCCACCCACAACTTTTTAATTTTCCATGAGAAAAATCCACCGAACGTACCAACAAAGACATGCATTAATATTTTTTCTTCTCCAAAATCTACATGTGATCGAACTGAGTCATCAACCATCCACCTGATCTTCTTCATCTCCATAATGTAGAGGATCTGTTTGTGCTTTTTGGTCACCTTGCCAGCACTCTGGACATACATATCTTTGCCTTGAGGTGTTTGAGTATCTTCTTATCGCACCATACGGCAGTTTGTTGCCATTATACCTGAGACCCATGGTATTTATCCTTGTTATTATATTGGGTGGTCTTTTCCAAATCCTGTTCTCTTTCCTAACACTTATAATTACTCCACACTGCTGGCAAAAGGGATTGGCTTTTGGAAAGCATTAAATAAAACCCATGCAGTTCATCGTTTATATTGTATTTAGTGTAGTAGACAGCAAGTGAAATATATAATAATGAGATGACTTTACCTACCCTATGTCATTGTTAACAATAATAACTGCAACATAAAAAATACCTAAACAAACTGAGTGCAAATTGTTAGCTCACTTTTATTGAGAAGATTCTACAGGATTGTTTTTACACCCACAAAAAATTGACATGTACATGTAAGAGGTGAATCTGAATAAATATATATATAGTGCAAAAATATGGTCGTAACCTCGAGTGAAGTCAGCAACTCTGTAATACACCGCTTTGTTAGGCGTATACAGTGATAGTAATTGTGATTTTACTTATTTGGATGTATGAGTTACCGGAGGCTCATTTTTTTAAAGGGTGCCAACATTTCTGTGTTAAAGGACTGAAAGATTTGTAAATATTCAGTGTTCTGTAAGAAACTATTTTGTCTTTTTTTTTTTCAAGCGGTAATAATGGCTACCTGTCGCTTATATAATGTGATAGAATTCAAAAATTTCCAATAGCTCAACCATCACATGCTCCATGTACACCATTTCTCTTTTTCTGTTTCCCTGCAGCATTTTAACAAGTGCAGCTAGATTACTGCCAAAGCGAAGGTATGCATAATGAATAACTCGAATTGATTTCTTCTCTGCTTCTCGCTCATCTGACTGCAACCCTTACATTCTAGGTGATATATAATATTACTATTCTGTTTTGTCTTATGATCTCTCTCACTCACTGAATGGAATTTGATGGGAGGTACATGAATACACGGCATGCACACGTTCTGATTGATTCCTCGTCCGGATGTGCTGGAGTAAAAGTGACTTATTTATTCCTTCTGAAGATTACTTCTTTCTTTTTTTTTCCTTTTCTCGTTTGAGTGTGAAGGGTGAAGGGACAGCAAAGAAGGGAGATTAAAATGGCTTTTTGAAGTCCCTAAGGAGGTGTGTGAGGTGTGCTGACAGGGCAGAGTTTTCAGTAAGCGCTGTCGCTCGTACATTATTTATAACACCGACCCTCCCATTATCTTCCACTTCTGTGGCTAGACTCTGTGTGTGTGTGTGTGTGTGTGTGTGTGTGTGTGTGTGTGTGTGTGTGTGTGTGTGTGTGTGTGTGTGTGTGTGTGTGTGATCTGGAAAATTCATTATTTCTTTGTAATAAATGTGATAATGTAGAGCCAGGAGGTCATTATCGCCAAAATAAACCCAAGGGCAATACAAGACCTGATCACATGAGTTTACTTTGTACAAATTGACACAAACGGTTCACACATAAAATATTCACATGTTGTTTGAGTTCACACTTGAATGTATCCTGGAAGTAAGGAATGAAACTCTTGGGCATGTAGTGTGAAGCAGAGTTACTGTTATCAAAGAGAAGTTGATTGTTTTCCAATTACAGCGAGTCCCTGTGAACATTTTGTGTCCTATTGAACACGTGTATTATTATAGACATGATTTTCCTTGCCGCTAAACTATTTTCAGGGGTGAGGTATTATAGGAAACAAATCAACTCTTGCTGACCAATCAGATTTGAGTATTTACCATCTAGTGCAGAGTGCTGCGCATGAGGAATGAGTCACATTTTTGCATTTTTTTGAATTGGTTTTTGGTTCCTTTTTACTAGGACACTGGTGTTACCATCTGCCAGCAGAATGGAAATCGACTTATGGGACATTTTTAATCAGTGGAAACAAATGATTGTATGTTTATAGCTGCAAGCCTGATATTAATGAGTCTGATAACTGTTGGCTTTCAGTGTGAGACGTGTGCTTTTCCCTCTGTTGGAGAACCTTACACAGAACTTCAGTGGTTGAAGATCTCAGGGCAGAAATAGGTTTTATTTCAACATTTACTTTGAGATAAAACTAACTGGTTTGCTTTTTTTTGGAACGTCTTGAAATATGTTGCTATGATAAAAATTGAACTACTTATTAAAAAAAATACAAATTCTTAAATTTCCAATTTTTTGACTTTCCTATGAGCTTCATATCAACCAAAACTGTGGAGTGAGACACGACAAACACGTACAATATTGAATACGGACACAAAAACAATAGGCACAAATTCTATTTTTGGTCATTTGGAAAAAAGTGTTAAATGCCTGAAATCAGGTCTGTGGTTTACACAAGGTCAAGATATTTTCACGTTTTGTTTTTTACAACATGAAATACTTCAGTAATACTCCACCTGTGTGTTTTTTTCAGCTTTTACAAGTCTTGAAAAAGACAAGATTCAGGGACATTAAACGTCATCCCGACTCATCGGCGACGATTCACCCACAAAGCAAGCACATTGCCTTCATATTACAGATCATGTTTTTAAAAATAAAGATTCTTTAGTTACTTAATGGTGGTGATATGTATTTAGGCTTCGAATTCCATTCTTCTTGTGTTTATTTGTGAAGATTTTCTTGATGAACAAAACGTGCAAGCATCAGAAAGTTTCTTTGGTCACATCGGATTTTCTGCAATGGTTCAAAATCTTTTTGAGAACAGGAATCAAGGTGATGATCACTTAAAAAATATGTCATTCTTTCCACATTATATAAAGTTTCAACCGAGTTAACTAGCACATTAGTTATTTACTACATGGAAAGGTGGTTAGCACGAATGATTTCAGACCGGCCTCAGTGATGTAGTCATTCTCCTGTACTGTAAGTCCACTCTGGATACAATATTTTATGTGAACCATCAAAGCTATCAGGTTCTCTTCTAGATCAATGTACAGCATTTCTAAATATGGAGACTCGATTAAAGTTCTCATATGGATGTTGCGTTTATTTAAAAGTACTTTATAGTGGCCTAAATTATCCGCCGCAGTCAGCGTCCTCTTGGCTGTGAGCATTCCCGCTGGCTTTCCTCTAAACAAGGCCTACTGTCTGTATTCAGCCTTGTTCCTGTTAATCGACCTGCTCCCTCCATTCATCACAACTGACAGCAACGTGTGTTTGGGACAGAGGGAGACACAGAGGACAGAGACAGACGATGAGAATATCAGAAGCAACTAAAAGGAGAGGAGAGGCCCCAAGCTTAACTTCACTTAAAGGTCTAGCGCAAGCAGGGAACATTTTAAATCCAAATATTATTTGTCACAAATACACAGGTATGCAGTACGACATGTAGCGAAGCGCTCTTCAACTGTCTATGATATAGAAAGCGTAATGAAAAGGAAATAAACATAGAAATAGAATTACTGAAGAATAGTATGGCTGTTCTGAATAAAGTGCAGGTGTGTTCCAATAGTACAGGATATGCAATTTTTACTTTGCAAAAATCTGGCTCTGGTGTCGGTGTTGTGCAGAGAATCCAAGCTCTAGTCCTGGGGATTGTCCAGGTTGAGGGTCCAAATGGCCTGCAGGATGAAGCTTCGCCTCATTCTCACTGTGTTGATCTTCAGGGAGCAGTTACTGCTATTGTGCTAGACTTTTAAACATCTCCCATGACTTCCTGCTTCAAAATACAATATGTGGCAAAATAAAACTTGAAACAGTGGCACTGCCTTTATTTGAACGTGTTTAATGTTCCAAATATTACATGATCTCTATGGAATGGGTCTGTAAAGAATATAAAGCTTTATAGATGGAACACTGAAATGGTTCTTACGATAGAAAAAAATTGTCTTCAAATTCCAAGAAAAATCTAAGTTACATGGTTGATTTTATTATTAGTAATACGATTATATGCCAATTTAGACAAGAAAATACAGAAATTCACACGGCATACATTTATAATAAACAGAAACTACAACAGTGTGTTGTGGAAAAAATATTTATATTGATAACAGCAAAACTCCTATTTTCAGTTTAAATTATTTCAAAAATGGAATCAATTATCTGATCTTTTCTAAAATATTTCATTCATAATAAAGGCATTCATCTCAAGGCATTATCTTTGTAGAGATAAACGTCCGATACGTAATTGTACCTTAATGATTTCTACTGTAATGATGGCAACTTTTGCATTCTTTGAATTATAGAATTGTTTTAATATAAAAGATTTCCATTGTTTTCTCAGCCATTTGCCAGCAGTGTAACTCTGACAGTTCCTCAACCTCAGCTACATCAAGACCTTAAGTGAGAACAGACAAAAGTACTGCAACGAGCGGGTTAAAGCCAAAATTCATAAGAAAAAGGGAGACTTTTTTGCCACAGTTCAAGCCGAGAGACTGAATCAAGGCCGTACATGTTGTGCATTTAACAATGTGAGAAAATGGTGGTGTAAATGCAGGAAAGATGGTAACCTTGAGAACATGATCTATCCCGTATATCCTTCCCTCTTTGTCCTTTTCTTTTACACAACTTGGAGCTCTCCTCAGAACAGACAAAAACAATCAGTTGTGACAAATATGCCTCCGATTTTGTAATATTTCTAAATCGCTTTGAAACTAGCATCAATTCTGAGGCTAATTAATCATATCTGTGAAACAATCTTTCTAGTGAGATTTAGTAGGACGTCTGTAAATCACGGAGAACATTATTTTTATTTATTGAGACAGCTGGGTATTAGCTTTTAGCTAGTTTGTACTGTCTGCTATTATCATGCTAGCTTACATTTATCCTTAGCTAATATCGGATCCTTGAAGATGGCAGTAAGTTAAAAAACTGTGTAAATTTAGACATTTTTTTTCTTTGGCAAGTCATTCTTTAAGTTTTACCTCCAAGTTCACATGGTTTTGTGAAATTTTTGTGAAAGTTTCTACTTTTTTCTGATATAACTTGACTAAAAAACTTTAAACAGATTATTTGATTTAAATCTTGTTGCATTTTACTGGAGTGTTTTTTTTCCACCTCTGCAGTAGGTAAACATAATCCACTTCATCCTCAGATGAGAAATTGTAAATATAATATTAATGTGTTTTTCTATCATTCATATTTAATTCTGTGTATATTTTTGTGAGAATTTATTATTGCATAAAAAGGTGATTTCTGCTGTTGGTTTCAGACTAGGCTACATTTAATATTTTATATTTATTCAACTTTAGACTTTAAGACTTAAAAAGTTCTCGAGTGATTTAAATTTCGATTTTTATCTGCTGCATTGTTAAATTATATTTTTCTATAAACAATTAAAATACCAAATTTGGATTACCGAGAAAAAAAAAGTCTAATATTATGAGATTTTGAACATTTTGAACATTAAACTTGTATATAAATGTATTAGCTTAGAATCCCAGGTCCACCAGGCATCTGCTGCTGGGCCCTTGAGCAAGGCCCTTAACCCTCAATTGCTCAGTTGTATAAAAATTATATAAAACTTAAGTCGCTAAATATATTTTTGCAATTTGATTCTTGAATCGCATGATTCTTTTTCATTTATTTGCATGATTTTTTTTACATAATTCGTTTATTCCTATGTGATATTTTCCATATGGTTCACTCATTTTGATGTTTTTTTATTAGATCTATTCTGATTTTGTCAGATCCATTATCTAATCCATTCATACTGATGTGATTGTATCTCTAGAATTATGCTCCATAATTAAATCCACATGATCCCATGTGTGCTGCATGTGAGTATTTCTATACGGGTCGGCTTGTCTTCGACCGTAAATAACACCTCCTACCTCTGAGTCTGTTTACAGCTACAGATCCTACATGGTGACCTTTGTGTCTGTTTTGTTGTAGAGAGGATGGGCTGTAGCTTGCAGAGCTTCCCTCAGTATCTGTGCAGGTTTTTGATTAACACTGACAGGTTCATCTCAGCTCCTTTGGGCATGTTGGCCAAAACAGCAAGAATAGCATCACCGTTGTTTTTATTCTCAGCTGTGCAGCCATGAAAATTCACTCATTCCCTTCAAAACACAAACACGTTTCTCTAACAGCCATTTAGATGCATGGGATCCGGTCTAGTTTAAGTGGTTGGTTGGTTGGTGTATGTGTGTGTGTGTGTGTGTGTGTGTGTGTGTGTGTGTGTGTGTGTGTGTGTGTGTGTGTGTGTGTGTGTGTGTGTGTGTGTGAGACCCAATTATTCTAACATGTGTGGATGATGACATTCAGCTTGTCACATCAGACTCTCTCTCTCTCTCTCTCTCTCTCTCTCTCTCTCTCTCTCTCTCTCTCTCTCTCTCTCTCTCTCTCTCTTTCTCCACAGCACGCTGAAAGGCAAATAAACTTAAGTGGATGTTAAATTGCAGTGTCTTTGTATTATGTAGAGACGTGAATGTACTGTTACTTGTACGTTTTCTTGTTCCAAGGAAATTTGTGTCTGATGGCTATAACAGCAGAACCTGCAGGTGGATGACTCCACTCTTCACACTGGCCTCCTTCCAATATCGTTTTCAGCACTCAGTTCCTGACTTCCATTTATTACTGGGAGGTGTGTATCACCTCTATTACATGAGTAGTGTGTGTACTACAGTGTAAGTAACAAGAAGAAGATTTTTCAGCAGGACAAACTACAGTAGCAGGAGCTAGCATGATAAAATGCCTAGTATAATTATATATAATGTGTACAATCACATCTTAGATGTCACTGACACATCCTACGGTTCTGACTATATATTTATTCACCCTTCATTTATTTTCATGGTTAACGAGTAGCACAGTGAGGTTCCTTGTAAAGTAACAGAATAATTTTAACATTTTGTTGGCAGGTTAATTGCAAGCCTTGGTTGTATTGCTGGACTTTTGTGGTATAAATACATCTACATGGGCTCATTTTTAATCCCAAATGTCCCACTGAGTGAATAAGATGAGGCTGAATGAGATCCTGAGCTGCCTGGTAAGTAGCGATGACCTTGATGCTCGATTCATCTAGTTATCGAGTGTCACAAACCAGCAGGCGGCTAATTAGTGCCTTTAGCCTCTTATTCGGATTAAGTGTGTGTGTGTGTGTGTGTGTGTGTGTGGGTGTGTGTGTGTGTGTGTGTGTGTGTGTGTGTGTGTGTGTGTGTGTGTGTGTCTGTACTCCTCTCACTACTAGGCAGCAGGGAAGATCTTTTTCACCTATGGTGAAAATTATAGAGCAATTCTCCAAATTGTCCAAATGGTGTAGTACGGTGATCCTACTGACTGAACTACAACCAGAGTTGCGTTTAACCTGAACAAATAAATTTCATCATAGCAATGTGCAATCTTTAACAGATCATGTGCGCTCTATTGTCTCTATTGTCTCTATTGTCATTCCATTTTTCCAGAAAGTTGAACCTGTCACGTCTCTGGACATGCCCACATCTATTCACCAATACTCGCTTTCTCTCATGACTGTCAGAAAACAGGTACCTCCGTGGAAACGAAAACCAGACCCAAATGCAGAGATAGCAGACAGACAGGAGTTTATTAAAAATTAATAAAATCAACAGACACAGAAAACAATAGTGGGAAACTAAGCTTCAAAGCTTACCTCAAAGGTTTAGTCACTCCTCATACTGCACCTTGTTCCCTCAGATTGACTACAGGTCCTTGGCTGCTCCCAACATCTCTCGGGGTAAGAGTTAATTTTACAGCAAAATATTTTTCTGTTCAGGCATCGAGGTAGTGGAATGAAATTTAGCCGATTCACTGGATATCTTCAAACGACGGCTGACGATCTACCTTTTCCTGAAACACTTAAACTGGTTCTTATTTTCCCTTTGTTTATGTGTTTATTTAAAAAAAAACCTCTGAACAGTGTTTCAGGTTGATGGTATCCTAAATCTGTAACCTATTGAACCATTCATTCATTCATTCATTCATTTTCTACCGCTTATCCGAACGTCTCGGGAACGTTTCAGACGTCATCAGGCATCAAGGCAGGATACACCCTGGACGGAGTGCCAACCCATCGCAGGGCACACACACACTCTCATTCACTCACACACACACACTATGGACAATTTTCCAGAGATGCCAATCAACCTACCATGCATGTCTTTGGACCGGGGGCGGAAACCGGAGTACCTGGAGGAAACCCCCGAGGCACGGGGAGAACCATCCAAACTCCACACACACAAGGCAGGAATCGAACCCCCAACCCTGGAGGTGTGAGTCAAACGTGCTAACCACTAAGCCACCGTGACCCCCCCGGTGAACCAATGTTAATGTATTCATTGCTAGAGACTTCAAAGCACTTTTGTACTTCTCTCAGCATAAGACCATCTTTACACAAAACATAAAAATGGAGACCACCAGGTAACAACAATAAGCACGACAATAAGTACTCAGCAAACAAGACAACAGGTATAAATAGGGGAGGTTTTTAGTGAAACATAAGGGACAGGTGTGCAAAGGTAGGAACGGGCTAAGGATCGGGCAGTGCAAACACATGAGAACACCAAACAAATAAAGACTCATGGCACAGGATATAAATCAAACCTCTGCTTGAACGCCCCCTGGTGTCAAGTAATCATGACAATGATGTCAGTCCCAAGCTCTTATTGAAAATGAATGATCTGTTGTCACTTTGTCACATTAAACAATAATGATCAGTTTGGACAGATTGTGTGATTTAAATCTAGATCACTAACAGGATTCTACTGTGTTTTGCAGTAATACGTTTGTAATACGTATGTGACAATCAGCGAATGTGACGGTTTACCATGAGGAGGATTCCAAAAAACAAGTATCGACTCTTTAAGATGCTTTAATCCAGTCTTTCCAAGCAACAATATTTCAAGAATCTCTGGCTGCACTTTGCATATGTAACAAGGTTGAGCTTTTTATCATTGAGTTAGCGCATGTACAAAATTCCAGTGGCTACGTAATTAACATCCATGCTAAAGGTGAGAGTAGAGTAAGGACTTTCTACTGATTTACTTGTAGTTGATATTTTGTTACATGTATATTTACTACATCTTTGATCTGTATGGAGGATTTTTAAAGCAGAAGTCAACTGGAAATAAAATGGAAAAAGTCTTTCAGATGAAGGCTAAGCGCAGTCCTCTTAACGCCACTGAAACATATTCTAAAAACTTCTTCCACTACATGAATTAATTATTTTTTATTCCTTTTTAATGTCAGCTGTCATGTTATGTAAGGAATAAAGCACACGGGAAGAGTTTTATCAGTATTGTCCACAGTAATTTGTCATGATTACCGCCTTCGTCGTCTAAAACGATCCTCCTTGTCAAATGAAGAAAGTCAAACTACTAAACTAAAAACACTGATCATTTCATATCAACACGTTTTGCGCCGTTCTCCATCCGTTTCTATTCTAATCCCACTGTAGTACTCTACTATATGTGCTCTGGGTGGCTCAGGTCTGGGGCTTTGCTGTTTTACACACAAGAGTGAAATTAATACAGTAACATTTATTCATTTATTCATTTAGCGGCATTATTATCTGTTAACATTTAAAAACGCAGCCCTATAAAATTATTCTCCAGTGTTTTAGTCTTAGATAGAGCACTGAGTATTTATTGAATACATTAACTATCACACATGTATAGTACTGACATGAATTCAGACTCATGTCATCGTTACAGATAGTTCTTCATTAGTTAGTGATTAGTACACGCCTTAACTCATCATCAGTTCATAGTGAAGTAAGTATTATTTCAGGGTTTAGTGCAGGATTACTCATGTACTGTTACTGTAAAGTTTTATCAAACATAGTGACTGATACTTGTTGCTATAGAAACAATAACATATTTAAAGCTTGTTCATATAAAGCTGGGATTTGTATTACAGTATAGACAGACTTATAGTCAGAGCTGCCAGTAGAAAAAATGAATCAACACCCTCTTTC
This sequence comes from Tachysurus fulvidraco, assembly GCF_022655615.1. NCBI lineage: Eukaryota > Metazoa > Chordata > Actinopteri > Siluriformes > Bagridae > Tachysurus > Tachysurus fulvidraco. The sequence continues at coordinate 7,059,797 of NC_062524.1, read as the reverse complement.
ATTCGGAATTAAAAATTCAATATCACTACTAAATAAAAGCAAATATAACCTGTACATACATCCAAGTCATATTTTAAGATTGTTATGGATATCATGGCTTTAATTTCTGAGTTTTGTCATGTGAGTCTCAGAATGAGGAAGCTTCTCTGTCCTTCATTTAGCCCGGAAACAGAGACACAAGGGTGGCACACACACACACACACACACACACACACACACACACAGGGATGAGAGTGTTTGGTTTTGCCAGCGGCCGTACACAAGATAAAATGCTGCCTGACTCTGCGAATGGAGAATGGAAATGGCTTGAAGGATGATGTCTTCTTTATCTTTCCCCCACTTCCTGAGGCTCTTATACCCAACGGTCATCATTTTTCATCTTATCAACTTTCTTCCTTCTTTTTTCCTCCCTTTTACCCGCACTCTGTCATCCACTGAGTGTGGGAAGAATTTAGAGATATTAGGGAACGTGAAACATGACAATCAGGCAAATAACAGGTATTTCTACAATAATATTTCTATTCTTTTCTATTCTTTCTTTTACTTTCTATCATATATTTTATTGTTACATCTCTTCCATTCCACTCTTTTTTTTTCGATTCTTTTCTATTCTACTCTACTCTACTCTACTCTATTCTATTCTATTGTTAGAGACATCGTCAATATTTTAAGTTCTGTTCTGTTCAATTTTGGTATTTTTTTACTCATTTTTATCCTGTCCCTTTCTGTTCTGTTTTGCTCATTCTTGTTATTTTTTTCCACACTTCCACACTCTCTTATCCTCTTTTCTCTTACTGTTCTATTCTATTCTATTCTATTCTATTCTATTCTATTCTATTCTATTCTATTCTATTGTTACCTGCTCATTATTGTTCCTAAATTTATTCTGTTATTAGATTTTTTTTTTACTTTCTTTTATTTTCTACTTTTATTTTTTACTTTTTTTTTTACTGAATGAAGTGGCAGTTTAATCATTTGCTCCACAATAGTCTTAGCAATCCCTTGATGAGACCTAATGATCAATATATCACTCAACCCTAACAGATTTATGGTGAGATGCCGTTAGGTTTTATTTTATTTGTATAACGAGTTTAACAATGGACATTATGGCAAAGTATACAGAATACAAATTATAATGTTTAAAATTTACATCTACATTTACGCCATTTGGCAGACGCACTTAATCAGAGCAATGTAAAAAAGTGCTTTGAAGTGTTTTTTCAATGAAGATATCCAGTGACTCGGCTGTTCGGACATCTAAGAGAAGTTCCTTTGTGCCAGAACAGAAAAGAGTCTTATAGTATACTTTCCTCTTACCCTGGG